>NC_057805.1:482054473-482185293 GCF_018294505.1 Triticum aestivum
GAGTGTAATATTTGTCCACAACCATATGTTGCATGTAAAATTGTAAAATCGATTACTGATTTTAGATGGCTAAGATCAAATGCATCCCAACCGAAGTTCTTTTTCTTATTTTTTTGTACTCATATAGTTTCTTTAGGTGAAAGAAAGAAAATCAGTTAATTGGTAGGCTAGAATCTAAACTACAGTTCTTAATCCGTTCGAAATTACTAGCTACTCAAACTTTGACCTAAGTCAAACTTTTTAAAGTTTGGTCAAGTTTATAAAAGATTGTTAATTAATATGTACAACATTCAACATATATAGTATAAAAATATATTATATGATGAATCCAATGAAACTATTTTTTTGTCGTAAATGTTGATATATTTAGACTTGGTCAAACTAAGAGAAGATTGGCCTAAGAGACACATAAAAATTCAAAAAAATTGGAATGGAGGGAGTAGAGTATCTATTTGAGTAACATTCATATATTGGTTGGTTGCTGTGGACCTACCAACTTCTTAATGTGGTAACCTAGTTGAAAATACCATTTGGTTGGGAATGTGAAAGCTAATTTACACTCTACATTTCCTTGATCAAAACGAGCGTTGGAAATGGTAACAGGAGTACAGTAGAGAGCTTGTAGCTTGCCTGCGGTGGTGCGTTCTCGTCAGTCTCGAGGCGGTACTCGTGCATGATCCAGTCGGTCTTCTGTCCGTTGGGCGCCCTGCCCTTGTAGAAGACGAGGGTCTTCCTCATGCCGATGAGCCTGCTCCTCTCGTGCACCGCCTTGTCCCTCCCCGTCGCCTTCCAGAACCCTGCCATGGTTGCCCTGTTCGTCCTCGTCCCCGTTGGGTACTTGCGGTCCTTGAAGCTGAAGAAGTACCACTCGTTCTGCTCCTCGTACCCGATGCCACAGTGCTCTTCAATACATTCAGATAAATTTGAGCAAAAAATTAGGACTAAGAACTGTGAACCAATGTGCATGCACGACATATGTCAGGTCATATATAAAAGAGTTGTAGAGATAAGGTACCTGTGAGATCCCATGGCTCGATGCGGTAGAGATCGATGTCGCGGATGACGTCGAGGTCGATCTTCTGGGAGGCCACCTTCTTGCGGAGGTAGTAGCCGACGAGCTCCTCGTCGGTGGGGTGGAACCTGAACCCAGGAGGGACGCATGATTCCATGGAGTCCATATGATCAACACCACCACCACTACCTGCGCGCATAGGTTAGATGTGCATAAAATTCAGCAACTCCTGGATCGGCCTACGAATGATATAGCTCGCGAGTACTAGTAGTACTGGCACTAGTAGTATAAACAAAGAAGCATGAAAGTGCTCGCGTGAATCATTCGATGCTATGCAAGCCTGCATTTCTTTATACTGCAAAGGTGACTGCAGATAGGGGGAGGTTCAGTTGCAGCAGAAGGGAACAGTGGTGTTGACAGTTGGTTGGGTGTGGATCGGTACTGAATGAGTAGCATACAGACTGAAGTATAGTATAGTATTCCTATGTGAGTGTGTGTATGGGTTTCAGTGCTTTGGTAAAATTTAATCGAGCCATGTTGGGGTTCTGTACTCCAGTTTATCGTATGATGATATACTAGTATTCGTAGGGCAAAGCCTGAGCATGCAAGGGGCAGCATGCAGGGAGGGTTCAGACAAACGTGGGAAAGTTACAGGCCTGTGAATGATACTGTCGACTGTTGGAGTGTGGAATGAGAGGGCATGTGGGCTATAGTCAGCAGCGAATTATAGCGGCAGGAGGATGTGGTCGATCTGGTCTAACTTAACGGGGAGTTCGGATGAGTGAAATGAAAAAAAACCTGAAATGTATATCGATATACTATATCACATCAACATAGTGTATTGTTTAAGATAAAATAGCTAATAGGCTAGTTAGCAGCAAGTGTTAATGATTCCCTACTCATCTCGATTGATCATAAAGCCCTCATGAAATGCAATGCACACAACTCAAGCACAATGCAGAGCCAGAGGCCTGTAAAGAAATGCTACCTACATATATTGTGCTTTCTTGTTTTCTTGCAATTTAACATCTAGACTAGTGCAAATACTGCAAATAGAGAGGAACGAGAGCGACGGAGACATATAGTCATTCCCACAGAATTGACGTGCATAGAAAACAGGCTAGCTTCCTCTTTCCAAACCAGCTATCAGTGTACGATTGAGTAGCCAGTTTGCTCTGATCAAGAGCACTTGCTATATAATAATGGTGCAACAAAGCACGTCTAACTAGCTAAGATGGTGCATGCATGGCTAGTTCGTTCTCAACCAGACCTAGCACACAACAGGCCGGAGCGCACGCGAATTGGGAAAATGTGCAGTACTAAATCTTGGCACGCTGAGGCTGTGGGGCTGGAAACTGAACAAGGAAAAAGCAGGGCCGGGAATAAAAACGTGAGGATCGGAGACGAAGAGAGGTCCAGAAGGAGTAGAGGTAATGAAGGCTCTTTCTCGGATCAGGCCTGCAAAGCGCAAAGGAGAAGCGGCTAAAAAGCCACTCACTGGAGTGGAGTGGACAGTGGAGTGCTCCGGCTGATAGCCAAAGCATGCGAACGCAAAGAAGAGAGCGGAGGAAAAGGCGGCAGAGGCCAGGGGGCGCACACGACCACCGGTTGGCTCCCGCCCTTGCACCGCAGCACGGCCTCTGACCTCCCTGTCCCTTTGTCGAGGAATTCCACGGCACACCCAGCGCGCGGTGACCCTTCTGCTGCCCAGATGCGCTCATATTCGCTGCTGGAGCTTCTTGCAACTTGCGGCTCAACAGTTGTCTGCAGTGCCCACCGTACCGGGCAGTGGCGTAGCTAGCCCAACATGCCAGGGTGGTCCACCAATGCAAAATATTCACATAAATATATTTATTTATTATAAAAATATATTTTTCTCTATGCTATATAGATTATGGGGAAATTCCAGGGTGGTCCATGGACCACCCTGTCCACCCCCTAGATACGCCACTGGTACCGGGCTACCGGCCGGCCGGGAGACTTTGTGCTGGCTGGCTAGGTAGGGCATGCATGAACGCATGGTACCTTCCCTCCCTAGTGTGGGGTGGATCAAGAAGAATGAGGTCCAGGGAGGGAGATCAATCATTCCCTGTGTTTCGCCTTTGGCTTCTTGTGGGGTGCATCACTCACTGTCGCATCTATCTTGCATATGAGCATCAGAGACAGAGAGGAAGGAGGGGTCATCACTACCGGATCTCCTTCTATATTTTCTGTCCCTCTGAATTGAGAAAAAACTAGTCGAGCGGGGGACGAGCCACGTGGAATTTTAGTTAAGATTGAAACGACTGTGATATAACATGATTTGCTACTACTAACTAGAGTCAGCAAGGACGTATACAACCACCAAGTCCTTACACTGGGCTACAAACCAATTCTCAAATCAAGAGAAAACAAAGAAAAATGAGAAAACAATCTATGAAAGAAATTGTATGGAACATAAGAATTTCAATATGTTCCGAGCGGGACTTTAGTTTGTAGAGATCAGGAGCAAAAAAATTCCATTCTTTAACAAAATTAACATAAGCTGCATTTTTGTGTGCGTGGCAATACAAATTTCTGTAACAAATGGGGTAAGAATTGGCAACAATTTTTTTATCCGTGGCACGCAGAGCATAATATGTTCTATAAGAAGTGTACAACACCAATAATCTCATAAAACACCAAAAAAATAGCCTAACGGCATAAGACATGTCTAATTGATGTTTGGAAAGTTGCGGCAACCAACCAAACATGTATATACTACTCCATCCGGTCCAAATTAAGTGTCGTGGCTTTGAACTAAATTTGAACTAACTTTGGTTCAAAGCTCGGACACTTTTTTTGGATCGGAGGGAGTAGCTTATTATGAGATGTTGCAAAGTAACTTTAACATTTTAACACTCACCACCTTAAAGAGAATCTAAGTTGGGTTGCGGAGCATAGAGGGGTGTGTTGCTTCCTTAAGTATGTGCAATGATTCATGTTTGAAAGTGTGCTAGATGTGTGGTAAATGCTTGTGTGTATGCTGAAAAATGATTTATCATCCTTTTCATGTGAAAAAAATGAATTCATTTAGTACAAGTATATGATAAGTTGTCAGGCTATATATGTTGTGAACTTTAGGTATGCATATTTAAATTTAAAAGGTTAGGTGTATCCTGCTATACATTTTTATTTAGCATTAACAAAAAAAGGGATGCTTGGTTGAAACAAAATGCCGGCACACTCTCCATTGATGGAATGTTTGGAAATTTTATGCACTTGAAGTAATCGCATGAAGCAAACATTCTCCAATTCTAATTTGAAATCTATGCTATATAAAGACCAATTTTACTTTAACAAAAGATTTTTTTAATTTAAAGCACATGATTTTTTCTTGGATCGTTAGTATGACCTCAATCCATACACCTTCAAGAGTGACTGCCCATCCTAACAGAATAGCCTTTTCTCATTCAAGAATAAAAGAACAAGTATATCATGGTCAATGCATACAGACTGTGCAATATATATACTAAATTCCGGTTCAGTAAAAAGTATATGTTTGCACATCAATTAGACCACCTTGTATAATGAAGGATCTAGGGGGGAGGGGGGCACCTTGTCAGGACTAATTTCTAATTTAGAAGAATAAGACACCTAGGTTGCAACCACGGAGGATTGGACCTAGTGGGCTGGCTGCATACCTCTGTAACTCTATGGCCGGATCTATTGGTTCTGAGAGTATCCTAGTTTTAGTATGACAAATAATCTTCAGAAGTGCCAAGTTGTAGGAAAAATTATAAAAACTTCAGTTGATGATGGGAAAACTATGGGTATAATGTAGGGAGCAACATGTATTGTGAAATTGTGCAACACTAATCATATGGAACTACCTCAAAAATTCCAAATAGCATGTATGTGCAAATTCAGTAATATTTAACTGCCCTGCCCAAATACCCCGTGTTTCTTCGGACCAGAATGCAGTTTTTTGAAGATTAACGCCCATGATATAAGTTGAAGCTTTTGAATCCATACACACCAAGACCCACTGCAGCGAGATATTTGTATATCTTGGACGACATATGCATATGATATGAAAACGAATACGAAGAAAATCGATTAGCCCCAAGTGAAGAGGAAAGTGGCCAGGGAAGAGGGTAATTAAAGACACCACACACACCCGTACGTATACCGCCACGGAAATTGCTAAACGAAGAAACAAAGATTGGAGATCGATGAACTATGAACACGCAAAGTAGCCGGATTGATCAATCAGTAGCTTGATATGCATACACACTCACCTCAGACGATCAGCTACGTGCTCTAGATCACAGAGATCGATCAGACCTCGATCTCTTCTCCTAGCTAGCTTGGGTCGATGTACTATATCTTCTTGATCATCGGCGAGAGCAGGCTATAGCTTGTGTATGTAGGGAAGAAGAAGAAGAAGAAGAAGAAGAAGAATGAACAGGTTGATGAGATCGAGGTGCGGTGAGGGAGAGGCGAGGAGGGCTCGCAGGTATATACAGGCAGGATGAGAGAATGGAGAAAGGAGGGGGAGAAGGTGGCGAGTATAAAAAAGGGAGGTCGGGCTTCCCTTTCCGTCGCGCGTGGGCAAGGGGAATGAGCGCCTGTGGGACCCCCTGGCCCCACCGCTGACGTCACGGACCCTTCTTTGCTATTCGATCTCATTCTCCCGGCACTGTGTACTGTAGAGTGCAGTACAAAAGGAACAGAATGAGCTTAGCCGTAGCTTTGTCTATTTGTCTTCGAGCCATTGGCATGATAGATCCACTGTACCTTACCTATAGCTCGTTGGGAACCATGGACTCTGGTGATGGGCTAATGGCCAGCAGTTGTCCACGTCCACTTTTGAAATGGACCTAGCTCTACCTCTACAATATACATAGTATTGTATTTGTTTGATAATTTTTGAAGACTCTTCAATATACAATACTAGTTTCTAAGGAGTTTTCACAGTCTGGTTTCCAATAAAACAGGCTTTCGCCACGCTTTTATAAATAAAACAATTCTTGCCGCGCATGCTTACCATTGGCTAATTTGTACATGAATTGGTTACATGTTTTAATCGGTGTTGCGCACGCCCAAAATTTAGTGAGAGGAAGTGCGATGTGTTGGTTAATTTGGCTATGTTCAAATGATATCATGGCTGATCAAACGAACCTTTCTGATTCCTTGAGGGTTATCTTCTTGCCATTCAATCGTTTGCAATCTTGGTCTGTGTATGCTTCTGCGATCGAAGGTCAAGAAGCTAATAGTCGCCGATAGTCAACAACTATTGCTGGAGAATTTATGCCTCAACATGCATGGATGGCGTGGCCTAATACAATAGTACTCGCGTTCCAAACTGTCAAGGTGGTGTGCTATATGCAATCCATTTTTGGGTATCAGGTGGCATGAGTTCTAACTTTGTAACTTTCCAGGAAATGCGCCTTATTTTTGGGTACCAGATGCATGAGATCTGAAGGCAATAGTTTTTTTACTTTATCTAATTAGGAAACTGCGTGAATTAATTGGTTCAGCTTGTTTGAAATGCTAAAAAGATATGCAAAAAACCATCTAAAACCGAGAACATTTTACGGTTCAAGTACCATAACTGAGGCTTGAGGGTTCAAAATAGGCTTGCATTAGACTCCTGAAAAATTGACTAAGTTATCACATGTGCTAATGATGTTATGTCGCTTTATATTTAAGTGCCCACATATAGTCCTCTTGCTTTGCACATGTCCTTTACTATTATTTTTGGTGCGTGAAAAACCTTGAGACAAGTCAAATGCATGCATGAGTACCCACCCTACGGCAGGCTGGACTTTTAGCCGAGGTGGGGACATGCATAGGGTGTTATAGCATGTGGTAAAATGCTTTTCATCTGTGTGGTTAGGTTGGGTTTTGCTGCGGTCAAAGTGTATGTTCTTACCTATGGTACCACACTGTGTGTGCTTTCAGCTGTGTATAGGACCATGCTGCCCAATCGACAGATGAACAAGTTACTCAGTGTGTAGAGCCGTACAGTTGTCCAGGTATGATGATCAATCCTTTGTATCATTGCACTAGATTTCTCTGGTAAAAGATCACACTGCACTCCCATCAATTCTGTGGAAGATTTTGAGATGTAGAAGTTTGATTTGATGTGAGTATCACAACCACCTCAGCATAGCTACCTAGCTATATCTAGCTAGCAATTTCACATCACAGTCCAGTAAATTTCACTTCATATGTCAAGGGCAACGCAAACCAGCCGATCGATCTCATTAATCTCTTGATTACCATTCGTGTCCTACCTAGAAATTCGTGCTGTCAGCGTCGACAGAGCATGCACGCACCAAACTGATGAGGGACTAATGGCATCCGTTAGCCTTAGCCATTATCATTCTATTGATTATTTCCAGAAGCATGATCAATAGGAATTATGATGTCGATCAACACTGGGGCGTAGGCATGCCTTACAATACATGTGCTTGTGCTAAGTATGATACCACCTACTAATGTTAGGGCAACACCAAATCCACCCCTCATAAGGATGAATCAAATTTGGGTGCCCTGACATCATTTCGGTTCTCATTGCTTGCTAGTTGCTGATCAAAGGTAACATATATATTTACAATATTTAAGGAATTTAACACTTATAAATGTGTTACTAAATTATTGTGCATGTATGAATCGAATAGAGTTTGCTCAGCTTATTAGAGAAAAGCAAGCGATAAAGGACATGTGCACACTTATTTTATTGATCCGGTCTTTTTTCTATTTGTATTAGATACTAAAAAGTTAAAAAGGTTGGTAACAAGGACAGCCCCAAAACTTTCTACGTGATCTGAACAACTTTACACCAAAATCCAACTACAACTAACGGTATCATGAGCCAAGTCAATGAAATCTACAGAGTAGCTAGTGTGATATGTTGATCGATGAGTAATAAAAATGTGTCTAATTAAGTCAAAAGGTCGCACATGGATAAAGCAAGGTTTTTGTTTTGTCAAGCAAATAATGTTTAGTTTTATATTCCTAATAAAACATATCAAGAATATACTCCATTGAATTGTTCTCGCAACACACTAGGTACTACTAGTAGAATGCCCGCGCGTTGCTACGGGCCTTTTGTTGTATAAAACGCAGTTAGTTTTTGTCCCTTCTATCGACATCGCTTCAACACCCTTGTCGATAGATTCTTTTTGAAGGCCTAAATAATCCGTCTCAATCTCTCTCATACTTTGCAAACATAAATAATATAGAAACACACCTTATGTGTTATCATGCACAACAAATACATAAAGGATAATTATTCATATGCATCTCTTCTGATTGTGTAAAACTCGGTGATTTTTCAGTCCGATCCATCATAAAGCTTTGTCAATCGACATTTCGAAACATCATCGTAGGCCATCAGTTTTTATCTCTAATCTACAAAGTGAACATATATATAAAAATAATATTGGTCAGATGCTAAATGTGAGTGAACTTCAAATGTGAGTAGGTGACCATTTTAGTCGGAGTGAGTGGTATCGTGCTTTTTAGTAGAGTGAGTGGCATTCCAATTTTCATAAATCGTAATCTCACATGTAAATCATTTGTTGTATTTTTTCTTCATAGATGAATTGTTAGGGTGTCTGATATTTTTCACTATATAAAAGTATGTGACATTTCTCTTGTAGCAAACAACTGCTTTCCCTGAAAAAAAGACACACCTTTCTTATTAAAAAAAGTAATTCTCTCTCTCATTCTTTCGCCGCATGACCCAACTCCTCTCCTCACTGACGTCGTTGCCATCTCTCCACCACGGCAGTTCCTTACCTCCACTCGTTTTACAGGGAATGATCTTGCTTCTAGTATCTTTCAGATTCTTCATAGTGATCAATAGATATAATTCCCAAGTGACTCAACAAATAAAGCTATGCTCCCCGGCAACAGCGCCAGAAAAATGTCTTGATAACGCACAAGTAGAGGGGATTGCAACAGTCTTCAAGGGTAGTATTTCACTCAAATTTATTGATTTGACACAAGGGGAGCCAAAAAATATTTGTAAGTATTAGCAGTTGAATTGTCAATTCAACCACACTTGAAGAAATAAATATCTGCAGCAAAGTGTTTAATAGCACTGTAGTATGACTGTTTGATAGCTGTGGTAACAGCAGCAACAGTAATAGTTTTGTAGTGATTGTATCAACGACAACAACGAAAGTAACTTAGCAAAGATCAATATATGAAAAACTTAGGCATCAGATCAGTGATGGATAATTATGTTGGATGATATTCATCATGTAAAAGTCACAACCTAGAGCGATACTCAATAGCTCCAATTCATCAATATAATGTAGGCATGTATTCCGCATATAGTCATCCGTGGTTATAATAAGAACTTGCATGGCATCTTTTGTCCTATCCTCCCGTGGCAGCGGGGTCCATAAGGAAATCTAAAGGACATTAAGGCATGCTTTTAATAGAGAACCGTAACAAAGCATTAGCATATAGTGATTATATGAACTCCTCAAACTACGGTAATCACCGGAAAGAATCCCAATTATTGTCACCTTAGGGTATGCGGATCATAACACGTAATAGGTGCATATAACTTGCAAGATAGGATCAAGAACTCAAATATATTCATGAACACATAAGGGTTCAGATCTGAAATCATGGCACTCGGGCCCTAGTGACAAGCATTAAGCATAGCAAAGTCATAGCAACATTAATCTCAGAACATAGTGGATACTAGGGATCAAGCCCTATCAAATTGACTCGATTACATGACAAATCTTATCCAACCCATCACCGTCCAGCAAGCCTACAAAGGAATTACTCACTCCCGGTGGTGAGCATCATGGAATTATTGATGGAGGATGGTTGATGATGACGACGGAGTCGAATCCCACCTCTCTGAAGCCCAGAACAGACTCCAGATCAGCCCTCTCGATGAAGAACAGGAGGTGGCGACGGTTCCATATCATAAAAACTGATGATTCTTTCTCCTTAATTTTTTCTCCACGAATAGGTATATATGGAGCTGGAGTTAGGCTTGCCGGAGGCTCCAGGGGCCCACAAACCTGGGAGGCGCTCCCTAGGGGGTGGTCACGCGCCTTGGGCTTATGGCTCCTGGGTGGCCCCCCTCCAGCGGTTCTCTTCGCCAGTATTTTTATTTATTCTAAAAATATTCTCCGTAAGTTTTCAGCTCAATCCGAGAACTTTTATTTCTACACAAAAATAACACCATGGCAATTCTGCTGAAAACAGCGTCGGTCCGGGTTAGTACCATTCAAACTTGCAAATTAGAGTCCAAAACAAGAGCAAAAGTGTTTGGAAAAGTAGATACGTTTCGAATGTATCAATAGATGAGGTTAGTAAACAAGGTGTCAGACTTGCAGACTATTATGATAGTCTTAATGCAATGGAAATAGATTTTCCGAAAACACCATAAAATGATTTGATCATTACTTCGCTTTATGAAGCGATGCTCAAAACCAAAGAAATTGGGATGCAGAACCAACAAAAGTTGATGGTGAACAAAACAGAATGTTTTAAAAAGAAATGCAACACCAAGAGGAACAAGGGTGGAGCATCTTGCAATACTATATGTTTCTACTGCAAAAAGAAAGGACACTGGAAAAGAAATCACTTGAAGTATCTGGCGGATAAGAAGAATGCATTTGTCTTCTGGTAGAGGTATAAAAGTAATACAACTGAGGAATGTTCGCAAGCTGAGAAGAAATGAAGTCGTGATGCGTCGGGAATGGTGATGGGATCGCTGCTCAAGCCGTTGGTGTCATGTCTTTGAATTTACCTTCAGGACTGATTTTAGAACTAAGTAATTGTTATTTTGTGCCAAACTTATGTAAAAACGTTATCTTCTGGATCATGTTTGATAAATGATGGTACAAGTCAGAGAACAATGGTTGTTCAATATATTATAAGGATATGATTTATGGATTTGCACCCATGCATGATCAATGGATTATTTATATTAGATCTTGAGCGTGAAAAGGTTGTCTATAAGATTAATGCTAAATGTCCTAAAAGACTGATAATACCACATACATGTGGCATTGTTGTCTTGGTCATATCGGAAAGAAACGTATGGAAAAGCTTCAACATCATTTGATTTTGAATCATATGATACATGCGGAGCTTGTCTTATGGGTAAAATGACTAAAACACCGTTCACTGGTCATCGAGAATGGGCGTTTGAATTACTGAATATAATACATAGTGATGT
Organism: Triticum aestivum; assembly: GCF_018294505.1. Taxonomy (NCBI): domain Eukaryota; kingdom Viridiplantae; phylum Streptophyta; class Magnoliopsida; order Poales; family Poaceae; genus Triticum; species Triticum aestivum. The sequence continues at coordinate 482,065,672 of NC_057805.1, forward strand.
ATGTGGTCCAATGATTATTCCAACGCGCGGTGGATACTTATACTTTGTAACCTTCACTGATGATTTAAGTAGGTATGGATATATTTGCTTGATGAAACATAACTCTGAAACATTTGAAAAGTTCAAAGAATTTTCAGAACGAAGTTGAAAATCATCATGGCAAAAATATTAAATTTCTATGATCTGATTGTGGAGCAGAATATCCGAGTCATGAGTTTAGCAAACATCTAAGTGATTGTGGAATTGTCTCACAACTTACTCCTCCAGGAACTCCACGAAGAAATGGAGTATCTGAAAGGCGTAACCGAACTTTGTTGGACATGGTGAGGTCAATGATGTCATTACCGATCTGCCTTTATCATTCTAGGGATATGCACTTGAAACAACAACATATACACTAAACATAGCACCATCCAAGTCTGTAGAGACAACACCATATGAGTTATGGAATTGGAAGAACACAATTGGTCACATCTCAAGATTTGGGATTGCGAGACTTATGTAAAACGTTTGCAGCCAAATAAGCTCGACCCTAAAGTAGACAGGTGCTACTCTGTAGGTTATCCCAAAGAAACAGTTGGGCATTCCTTCTACCAAAAGTCCGAAGACAAAGTGTTTGTCGCTAAAAATGGACACTTTCTCGAGATGGAGTTTCTCGCTAAAGAAGTAAGTGGGATGGCAGTACAGCTCTAGTTAAGATTATAACTAAACCACGCAAGTCCGCAAGAGTTATCGAACCTCCTGAGTGGTCAACAATAATAATTCATGATCAAATATATTTGACTGGCCATATGTGCCTGGATCTTTCCCCACCACATAATGCTTGCAAACTAGAGAATAATTGAGGTTGAAATAAGAATGAATACTTATTGACCCTTGCATAAGGTAAATACGAAAAATTAAAAGATAGGCCCTGTGCAGAGGTAAGAAGAGGTTGTCATGCGCTTTTTATTTTTGGATGTGCAAGCCCTTAATGCAAAGGAACATCACCTTATATTGCCCCTTTTGATTGCAACCTTTATTATGTAGTATGTCGCTTTTGTTTCTTTACCATCACAAGTTCGTACAACGCTTATTTTCCCTTGCAATAAAAGAGCATACATATTTTAGGAGCAATTTTTATTGCTTTGTGCATCGATGACAACTTACTTGAAGGATCTTATTCGATCCATAGGTAGATATGGTGGACACTCATGGCAAGAAACTGGGTGTAAGGGTTTTTGGATGCGCAAGTAGTATCTCTACTTAGTACGAATTTTTGGCTAGCAAAAGATCCTATGCAAGCACCACATGTTGGAGGATCCATAACAATATAACTTCTATGCAAATACACCCAAACGTAACTCATTACGTTGTCTTCCTTGTCAGACTTCAACTAATTTGCTCAAGTTTGAAAACAATTAATGGGTATTCACAATCATAAAAGATGTCCAAGATAATATATTTGCATGTGAAAGTTCTCTTCCTTATACTAATCATTCATGAATTTCTTATATGACCAATATTATGATTGTCAAACTTAATATATTTTACTTTCTAAACCAAATGTGAAATATTTCTAAGCATGAGACAAGCATATGAAGCACATATAATTTCAACTTTATGATATTCAATTCATTCAACAATTTACTAATAGGATATAAGTGAAGCACAAGAATGGATGACAAACTACTCCAAAAGATATAAGTGAAGATCAATGAGTAATAAAAAAATTAAGTAGCTATGTGAAGGCTCTCTCTCAAATAAAGATTTCAGATCCAAATATTTTATTCAAACAACAAGAAAAATAAAAATAAAAGGACATACCAAGGATAGCACACATCATGTGAAGAAGCAAAAACTTAGGCTCAACCGAGACTAACCGATAATTGTTGATGAAGAAAGGTGGGATGCCTACTGGGGCATCCCCAAGCTTATATGCTTGAGAATTCTTGGAATATTAACTTGGGATGCCTTGGACATCCCCAAGCTTGAGCTTCTATGTCTCCTTAATTCCTCTCATATCACGGTTTTCCTAATTCTTAAAAGCTTCATCCACACAAAACTCAACAAGAACTCATGAGATACGTTAGTATAAATCAATGCAAAAAATATCATTCCCTACTGTAAAAAATCACTAAAATTATAATTAAACATTGCATACTAAATTCTTCTGCATATTTAATACTCCTATCCTCAAATAGAATCATTAAACAAGCAAACATATGCAAACAATGCAATCATAATAGCAATCTATCTAAACAGGACAGTCTGTAAAGGATGAAGAAGGATCCATACTTATTTAACTCAAAAAAGTCTGAAAATTTACCACACTATAGAAAATTTATGATAGCCTATTGTGTCAAAATTTCAAAATTTTATTAGATTTGACTTTTCTAGAGAATTCACGAATGGCGTGCAACTTTCTGTTTTGAAAGAGCAACTCATATACTTGCAAACTAAGCATGACGAAGGCTATCCTTGACACTTTTATTGAAATTAAAGATATGAAACATTATTATAAATAACATAAATCAAATCCCAACAAAATAAAATGGTGCTCCAAGCAAAACACATATCATGTGGCGAATAAAAGTATAGGTCCAAGTGAGGTTACTAATAATGTTGAAGACGAAAGAGGGGATGCCTCCAGGGGCATCCCCAAGCTTAGTTGCTTGGATCTTCCTTGAATGTTACCTTGGAGTGCCTTGGGCATCACCAAGCTTAGGGTCTCGCCACTCCTTTTTCTCCTCATGTCAATATCTCACCCAAAACTTGAAAACTTCAATCACACAAAACTTAACGGAACTTCGTGAGATAGGTTAGTATGATAAAGAGCAAACCATTCACTTGGGTACTGTCAAACACAAGATTAATAATTGTTTCCACATAATTCCTATTGTACCTTATCATTTCCACAATTTATATTGACCAATATAAGCCATGAGAACTATAAAACAAGCAAACTATGCATTGAAAACAGAATCTGTCAAGAACAGAACAGTCTGTAATGATCTGAATAATGACTATACTTCTGCAACTCTTAAAATTCTGAATAACTAAAATAACGTAGTAAATTTGCATATCAATTATGTGTAAAAATTCAGAGCAAAAGCACGTTTCTGTGAATTTGTAAAATTCCAGAACTGGGCGCAAAAGTTTCTGTTTTTGCACAGAATCAAGTCAACTATTATCCACACTATCCCAAAGGCTTTACTTGGAACTTTATTGAAAAAAGCTATAAAACATGATTAATAAATTAGCTTAATCATGTGAACACACAAAAACGGTAGTACAAATATTGGGTTGTCTCCCAACACGCGTTTTTCTTTAATGCCTTTTTAGCTAGGCATGATGATTTTAATGATGCTCACATAAGAATAGTAATTGCAACATGCAAGAGAGAACAATGAATCACATGGCAAGAACATTTAAGCCTAACACACTTCCTATGCATAGGGATTTTGTGAGAAAACAACGTATGGGAACAAGAATCAATTAGCATAGGAAGGCAAAACAAGCATGACTTCAAAACATTCAACACATAGAGAGGAAACTTGATATTATTTAGATATCTAAAAGCAAATGCTCCTCTCTCATAATAATTTAAGTACCATCATCAATGAATTCAACAATATAACTATCACATAAAGCATTTTTTTCATGATCCACATGCATAAAAAAATTATTACTCTCCACATAAGCAAATTTCTTCTCATTCATAATAGTGGAACCAACCTCAACAAAATAACTATCATGTGATACTTGGTTGGCATAATCCAATTGAAAACTAAAATCATGATGACAAATTTCATCATTATCATTACTCTTTATAGCATACATGTCATCACCATAATCATCATAGATAGCAACTTCGTTGTCATAATCAATTGAAACCTCTTCCAAAATAGTGGATTCATCACTAAATAAAGTCATGACCTCTCCAAATCCACTTTCATAGTTATTACAATAAGATTCAACACCCTCCAAAATAGTGGTATCAATACTACCTAAAGTTGACACTCTTCCAAACCCACTTTCATCAATATAATCATCATAAATAGGAGGCATGCTTTCATCATAATAATTTTTCTCATCAAAACTTGGGGGACTAAAAATATCATCTTCATCAAACATAGCATCCCCAAGTTTATGGCTTTGCATATTACTAGCATCATGGGTATTCAAAGAATTCATACTAGCAACATTGCAATCATGCTCTTCATTCAACGATTTTATGTCAAACATTTTATTGAATTCTTCTTCTATCAATTGAGCACAATTTTCCAATCCATCACTTTCAAGAAAGACATTATAAAGATGAATATATGAGGCAACCTCAATTCCATTTTTTGTAGTTTTCTTTTATAAACCAAACTAGTGATAAAACAAGAAACTAAAAGATTCAGTTGCAATATCTAAATATATACCTTTAAGCACTCACCTCCCCGGCAAAGGCGCCAGAAAAGAGCTTGATGTCTACTACACAACTTGTTCTTGTAGACTCGTGTTAGGCCTCCAAACGCAGAGTTTTGTAGGACAGTAGAAAATTTCCCTCAAGTGGATGACCTAAGGTTTATCAATCCGTGGGAGGCATAGGATGAAGATGTTCTCTCTCAAACAACCCTGCAACCAAATAACAAAGAGTCTCTTGTGTCCCCAACACACCAAATACAATGGTAAATTGCATAGGTGCACTAGTTCGGCGAAGAAGATGGTGATATAAGTGTAGTTAGGTTTTTGTGATATGAAAATATAAAAACAGCAAGGTAGCAAGTCAAAAAAGTGAGCACAAACGGTATTGCAAAGCTTACAAACAAGGCCTAGGGTTCATACTTTCACTAGCGCGATCTCTCAATAGTGATAAAATAATTGAATCATATAACAATCCCTCAACGTGCGACAAAAAATCACTCCAAAGTTCTTATCTAGCGGAGAACATAAGATGAAATTGTTTGTAGGGTACGAAACCACCTCAAAGCTATCCTTTCCGATCAATTTATTGAGCTATTCCTATAAGTGTCACAAACAGCCCTAGAGTTTGTACTAAAATAACACCATATGATACACATCAACCAACTCTCATGTCACCACAAGTATCCGTGAGTTGATTATTCGATATGCATCAAACAACTTCAGATTCATAATATTCAATCCAAAACAAAGAACTTCAAAGAGCACCTCAGGATTTCTACCTGAGAAAGTAGGACAAAAACGTGCATCAACCCCTATGCATAGATTACCCCAATGTCACCTCGAGAATCCGCGAGTTGAGTGCCAAAACATACATCAAGTGAATCAATAGAACACCCCATTATCACCACAAGTATCAATCCGATAATAGTGAAACCTCACAGGTAAAACCTCAATTCATCACAACAAGATAGAGAGGGAGAAACACCATATGATCCAACTATATTAACAAAGCTCATGGTACATCAAGATCGTGCCAAATCAAGAACACGGGGGAGAGAGAGAGAGATCAAACACATAGCTACTGGTACATACCCTCAGCCCCGAGAATGAACCACTCCCTCTTCGTCTTGGAGACCACCAGGGTGATGAAGATGGCCTCCGGTGATACAGAGGCTTGCGGCGGCGGAACTTCTCACCTAGGGTTCTTTCTTGGGGTTTGGGTATTTATAGGAATTTTTGGTGTCGGTCTCACGTCAAGGGTGACCACGAGGGAGCGACAAGCTCGTGGGGCATGCCCTAGGGGGGCAGGCTTGTTGATAACCGACAAGTATAGGGGATCGCAACAATTTTAGAGGGTAGAGTATCCAAACCAAATTTATTGATCGACACAAGGGGAGCCAAAGAATATTCGCGAGTATTAGCAGTTGAGTTGTCAATTCAACCACACCTAAAAGACTTAATATCTGCAGCAAAATATTTAGTAGCAAAGTAGTATGGAAGTAACGGTAACAATGGCAAAAGTAACAGTAGCAGTTTTGTAGTGATTGTAACAGTAGTAACGAAAGTAACTCAACAAAGATCAATATGTGAAAGCTCGTAGGCATTGGATCAGTGATGGATAATTATGTTGGATGGCATTCATCATGCAGTAGTTATAACCTAGGGCGACACAGAACTAGCTCCAATTCATCAATATAATGTAGGCATGTATTCCGTATATAGTCATACGTGCTTATGGATAAGAACTTGCATGGCATCTTTTGTCCTACCCTCCCGTGGCAGCGGGGTCCTAATGGAAACTAAGGGATATTAAGGCCTCCTTTAAATAGAGATCCGGAACAAAGCATAGCACTTAGTGAATACATGAACTCCTCAAACTACGATAATCACCGGAAAGAATCCCAATTATTGTCACCTTGGGGTATGCGGATCATAACTTGTAATAGGTGTCTACAACTTGCAAGATCGGATCAAGAACACACACATATATATATATATATATATATATATATATATATTCCTGAAAACATAATAGGTTCAGATCTGAATTCATGGCACTCGGGCCCTAGTGACAAGCATTAAGCATAGCAAAGTCATAGCAACATCAATCTCAGAACATAGTGGATACTAGGGATCAAACCCTAACAAAACTAACTTGATTACATGATAAATCTCATCCAACCCATCACCGTCCAGCAATCCTATGATGGAATTACTCACTCCCGTCGGTGAGCATCATGAAATTGGTGATGGAGGAAGGTTGATGATGATGATGGCAACGAATTCCCCTCTCCGGAGCCCAAAACAGACTCCAGATCAGCCCTCCCGATGAAGAACAGGAGGCGGCCGCGACTTCGTATCGTAACACGCGATGAATCCTTCTGTCTGATTTTTTCTCCCCGAATAGGAATATATATCGTTGGAATTAGGGTCGAAGGAGGTCCAGGGGGCCCACAAGCCTACAGGGCACACCCTAGGGGGGTGGGCACCCCCAGGGCTTGTGGCCTCTGGGTTGTCCCCCTCTGGTAATTTCTTGTGCCAGTATTTTTTATTTATTCCACAAAAATTCTCCGTAAATTTTTAGGTCAATTTGAGAACTTTGATTTCTGCACAAAAATAACGCCATGGCAATTCTGCTGAAAACAGCGTCAGTCCGTGTTAGTTCCATTCAAATCATGCAAATTTGAGTCCAAAACAAGGGCAAAAGAGTTTGGAAAAGTAGATACGACGGAGACGTATCAACTCCCCCAAGCTTAACCCATTGATTGTCCTCAAGCAATTCAATTGACAAACTGAAAGTGACAAAGAAACACTTTTACAAACTCTGTTTGATCTTGTTGTTGCAAATATGTCTAACTGATGTTCAGGTTTTCAACAAAGATTATGAACTAACCATATTCACTATAACACTTAGGTCTCACATTTACTCATATTAATGACATGACCAACTAGCTAGCGAGAGATGAAAACACTTTCTCAATACAATCATGATATAATATAACAAAATGGTATCTCGCTAGCCCTTTCTTAGACCGCAAACATAAATGCAGAGCACCTCCATAGATCAAGGACTGACTAGACATTATAATTCATGGCGAAAGAGATCCAGTCACACTCATACCCAACACTAAATAAAAACAAGGCATATAAATGACAGAAGTGCTCTCCAGCTGGTGCTTTAATAAGAGGATGATGACTCGACAATAAAAGTAAATAGATAGGCCGTTCGCAGAGGGAAGCAGGGATTTGCAGAGGTGCCAGAGCTCGAAGCTTTTGAAACAGAGATGAATATAATTTTGAGCGGTATGCTTTCATTGTCAACATAACAACCAAGAGATCTCACTATCTTCCATGCTAGATACATTATAGGCGGTTACAGAATGGTAAAGTTTTTACTCCCCCTCCACCAACAAACACACTCCACGGCTAGCTGAATTCACGGGTGCCGTCCATACCAACAACAGTCCTAGGGGAGTTTTGTTTCATTATTATTTTGATTTTATTTTGAGCATGGAACTGGGCATCCCGATTACCAGCCACTTTATCATGAATGACAAGTGAATAAACTCTCATCGTGAGAATAACCCACCTAGCATGGAAGATACTGACAGCGCGCAGTCGCTACATGAGCGATTCGAGCATACAAAACAGATTATTATTTGAAGGTTTAGAGTTTGGCACATGCAAATTTACTTGGAACGGAAGGTAAATACCGCATATTGGTATGTATGGTGGACTCATATGGAATAAATTTGGGTTTAATGCAGTGGATGCACAGGCAGTATTCCCTCTTAGTACAAGTGAAGGCTAGCAAAATATTGAGGAGCGACCAACTAGAGAGCGACAATGGTCATAAACATGCATTGAGATTAATCAACATTGAATGCAAGCATGAGTAGGATATAAATCACCATGAACATAAATATCATGGAGGCTATGTTGTTTTTGATTCAACTACATGTGTGAACATGTGCCAAGCCAAGCCACTGGAATCATTCAGAAGAGGAAACCATCCTATCATACTACATCATAACCATTTTAAAATGCATGCTGGCTCGCAAGACAAACCATCATACAGTCCTAGCTAATTAAGCATGGCATGAGTAACTATAATCTTTAATTGTCATTGCAAACATGTTTCATTCATAATGGGCTGATTCAGGAACGATGAGCTAACCATATTTACAAAAACAAAATAGGTCGAGTTCATACCAGCTTTTCTTCATCTCAATCATTTCATCAAGTATCGTCATTATTGCCTTTCACTTGCACGACCGAACGATGTGAATAATAATAAGTGCACGTGCATTGGACTAAGCTGGAACCTGAAAACATTTGTTCAAAGGAGAAGACAAGGTAATATGGGCTCTTTGTTAGATCAACAATAATGCATATGAGAGCCACTCAACATTTTCATCGTGGTCTTCTCCTTACGACCCAAAGAAAAAGAAAAGAAATTCAGAGAAACACACTGAAATATTTTCGGAGTTTTTGTTTTCTAAAGAAAGCAAATTAACAAAATTAAAACAAAAACAATAAAAACTATTTACACGGGAAAGCTCCCAATCAGCAAAAGAAGAACGAGAAATCTTTTTGGGTTTTCTTTTAATACTACTACTAATAAGAACTAGAAGGGAAACTAAAAAGAAGTGGGAACTAATTTTGGTTTTCTAAAAAAAAATCAAACACACAAGAAGAAAGTAAGAAAAACAAGCTAACATGGGTAATACAATGAAAAAGTATGAACACCGACAACTGGAATGAATGTGTGAACATGAATGTAATGTCGGTGAGAAATTTGTACTCCCCCAAGCTTAGGCTTTTGGCCTAAGTTGGTCTATGGCCACGGTTGGCCTGGATAAAATCCAGAGTTGTAGTTGGGGTTGTACTCAATTGCAGCCGCCACCGCTTGGCGAGCCGCCTCATGAAGGCGGGCGGTCTCCCTTGCCCTCTCGTACTCGTTTGCTTCCTCTCTGGTTATGAAATATCTTTGCTTTACCTGAAAGTCAAAGAAAGAAGGAGCGGGAAGCGTAAAAGGGACGACGCGACTCCTGTCAAAGATTAGTCTGTATTGAAATGGCAATTCACACCTCTCAAGAAACTGGTAGCGCACCATAGCATCTTAATCAAGAAAAATAGGTGGCAACTGAGGATCATCATTTCTTATGGGGACGCCAAGATGATTAGCTAAACGAGTGGCGTAAATTCCACCAAAGAAATCTCCATATTTAGCATTATTATGTAGCCGACGTGCAACAATAGCCCCTAAGTTGTATTGTTTATCATTCATTATGGCGCTCTTGAGAACACTCAGGTCAGAAGCGCAAAGGTGGCTATGATCATGTTTACCATTAATACATCTTCCTATGAAGAGAGCAAAATAATGTAAGGCAGGAAAGTGAATGCTTCCCATAGTAGCCTGCGTTATGCTTCTAGTTTCTCCAACTGTAATGCTAGCAAGGAACTCGATACAATCAGATTTACGCGGTTCAGTACAAATGCCCCATTGTGGAATTTTGCATGCTTCATTAAATTCTTCAAGGTCCATGGTAAATGATTTATCATAAAGATCAAACAAAACAGATTGCATACCTCGGCGGCCTAAGTACTTAAATCTCCGTACAAAAGAATCAGTGAGGATGTAATGTTGAGGACACTTATTTGGTAAAAAGTCTGTCAAGCCGGCATTGAGCACGTACATATAAAATTCTTCCTTGAAACCTACACGAGTCATGATGTGATCCGACGCCCATTCGCAAGGTTGCAATCGGGCTTCCGCGGTGGTTCAAAGTCCGGCTCACGTATCGCAAGCCTTGGGGATTTCTTCTTTGAAGAACCACCTTGGAATGTTTTCCTCATCATTTTCTTCCTCTGAAAAATTTCTGAAATTTTTTGTGACTCAAAATAAAAGTGAACAAAACTCAACAACACTAATAGCAACTACTCCCACAAGTGTCTAGAGGTGATATCATGCAAAAAAACTACTTTGGACCATAAAAATTTGTCATGCAAGCTCAAGAACAAGGTCACCATAGCAGCAAAAATTTGCAATATATAAAGCACTAGAACAAACACTAATTGGACCATTGGAGGAGGCACATACCGAAGAACAATCTCCCAAAACAGTTTTGCAAATAGAGCTACGAGCAAGGAGATCGAAAATGGCAGCAAGATGAGCAAGAACACGGGTTTGAGCAACAGGATGATTGTTTCTGGAGGAAGACGAAGTGGATGGGTGGCTGGAATAAGTGAGGGGGTCCCTGTGGGACCCACATGCCTACTAGGCATGCCCTGTGGGCTTGTGGCCCACTGGTACACCCTCCTGAGGTGTGCTTAGTGCCAAAAATTCTTAAATATTCTACAAAAAATCATACTAAATTTTTAGGGCATTTGGAGAACTTTTATTTTCTGGTCATTTTTTATTGCACGGATAATTCAGAAAACAGAAAATAGTAGTTTTCTACTTTATTAATTCTAAATAACAGAGAGTAAAAAGTGGGTATAGAAAGTTGTGCTTCCTAAATTCATCCATCTCATGCCCGTCAAAAGGAATCCATTAACAAGGTTAATCAAGTCTTATTAACAAACTACTTCCGAATGACACGAAACCGGTGAATTTTCGAATAACACTAGGTTACCTCAACAGGGATATGCATGTCCCCAACAATAAGAATATCATATTTCTTTTCGACACTAGGAATAGGGAATTTAAAACCTCCAATAACAATTGTTGGAATTTCTCCAATAGAGTTGATACTATTCACTTGAGGTTGTTTCTTCGGAAAGTGTACAGTATGCTCATTACCATTAACATGAAAAGTGACATTGCCCTTGTTGCAATTAATAACAGCCCCTGCAATATTCAAAAATGGTCTACCAAGGATGATCGACATACTGTCGTCCTCAGGTATATCAAGAATAACAAAGTCCATTAAGATAGTAACATTTGCAACTACAACGGGTACATCCTCACAAACACCGATGGGTATAGCAGTTGATTTATCAGCCATTTGCAAAGAGATTTCAGTTGGTGTCAACTTATTTAAATCAAGTCTTCGATACAAAGAGAAAGGCATAACACTAACACCGGCTCCAAGATCACATACAACAATTTTAACATAATTTCATTTAATGGATCATGGTATAGTTGGTATTCCAGGGTCTCCTAGTTTCTTAGGTATTCCACCCTTAAATGTGTAATTAGCAAGCATGGTGGAAATTTCAGCTTTCGGTATCTTTCTTTTATTAGTAACACTTTCTTTCATATACTTAGCATAAGGAGACATTTTGAGCATATCAGTTAAACGCAAGCGCAAAAAGATAGGTCTAAGCATTTCAACAAAGCGCTCAAATTCTTCATCATCCTTTTTCTTGGATGGTATAGGAGGAAAGGGCATGTGTTTCTGAACCCATGGTTCTCTTTCTTTACCATATTTCCTAGCAATGAAGTATCTCTTATCATATCTTTTATTCTTAAGTTGTGGGTTATCAAGATCAACAACAGGTTCTATCTCCACATCATTATCATTACTAGGTTGAGCATCATCATGAACATCATCATTATGATTATTACTAGGTTCATGTTCATCACCAGATTGTGTCTCAGCATCAGAAATAGAAATATCATTTGGATTTTCAGGTGTGTCTATAGTAGGCGTTCTCTAGAAGCATGCAAAGTCCTATCATTATTCTTTTTCTTCTTAGATGAACTAGGTGCATCAGTATTAATTTTCTGAGAGTCTTGCTCAACTCTCTTAGGGTGGCCTTCATGATACAAAGGTTCCTGAGTCATTTTACCTCCCATAGTCACAACTTTAACAACATGATCATTCATTTTATTATTCATCTCATTAAGCAAATCATTTTGTGCCTTGAGAACTTGTTCTACTTGGGTTTTTTTACCATGGAAGCATGTTTACTAACAATCTTGAGATCATTAATAGTTCTAAACATATAGTCACTCAAGTGTTCAAGCATATAAGAATTTCGTTTCAATTGTCTACTAACATTTGCATTGAAGTTTTCTTGTTTAACAATAAAGTTATCAAATTCATCCAAGCATTGACTAGAAGATTTATTATAAGGAATATCACCTTTCATCAAATCTATAGAGAGAATTTTACCTCTACTACCTGTATCGGGATATTAAGACCATGTATTTCTTCAATAGGTGGTAAATTCTTAACATCTTCAGCTTTAATACCTTTTTCTTTCATAGATTTCTTCGCCTCTTGCATATCTTCAGGACTGAGAAATAGAATACCTCTCTTCTTCGGAGTTGGCTTAGGAGGTGGTTCAGGAAGAGTCCAATCATTATCATTACTCAATATATTATTCAATAGTACTTCAGCTTATTCAACAGTTTGTTCCCTGAAAACACAACCAACAAAACTATCTAGGTGGTCCCTAGAAGAGTACTTAACCAAAAACTACCACATTTCATGGAAACGTTCCCAGAAACTACCACTTTACAGATTTGTGCCAAAAACTACCACTTACTTACTAACTCGTGGAAAAAAAACTACCATGTCGGATAACCGCCCGCTGCGCCCACTCTAAGCACCGAATTGGCCGGTTGGGCCCGCGAATCAGATGCCACCGTGGCCAACCATGGACGGCCGCGCGTTAACGGCCGTTAACGCCGCGTTTGCGGTCGAGACGCGGCTGTCGGTCAGGTCGGTCAAGATATGAGGCAGCCATTCCCCTCTCGCAGTTCATCTCTCCCTCCTCGCTTAGCTCTCCCTCTCTCTGACCTAGGTGGTTGCCGCCATGGCATCGGTCATTCCGGACAGGGCGGCAGCGATATGGGTGGCGGCGACGGCGGCGGTGGTGGTACAAGTTTGGACGGTGTAGGCTCTTTCTCTGAAGTCGCTAACTAGTTGGGGAGCACTAGTTACGCGACGTAGGCAGGCTTGCATCAGCCGGAGGCACCGCTCGTCCAGTCATCACCGGCGCCTATGTGTTCTATGGGTTGCAGGTATGGGAATATCATCTGTTTAACTGAACATGTTTTCGTTTGCCTAAAAGTCCTTTGGTTAGCTGATTGAATCTGGCAAATTAGTAAGATGTGTTTGTTTCTGTTTGTTGAACATGTGTAGTAAAGTATATTGCACTTGTAGTTGTGTTAATTTCAATTCAATTCATGAGCACTTATTTATGCAGTTTGGCTGACTGATACGTCTCCAACGTATCTATAATTTTTGATTGTTCCATGCTATTATATTATCCATTTTCGATGTTTTATATGCATTTATATGCTGTTTTATATGATTTTTGGGACTAACCTATTAACCTAGAGCCCAGTGCCAGTTCATGTTTTTTCCTTGTTTTTGAGTTTTACAGAAAAGGAATAACAAACGGAGTCCAATTGACGTGCCAATTTTTGATGTTTTTTATGGACCAAAAGAAGCCCCCGGAGTAAAAGAGTTGGGCCAGAAGAGTCCCGAGCCATCCACGAGGGTGGAGGGCGCGCCCCCTTACCTCGTGGATGACTCGGAGACCCCCCTGACGTGAGACCGACGCCAAAATTCCTATAAATACAGAAACCCACAAAAAGAAACCTAGATTGGCAGTTCGACCGCCGCAAGCCTCTATAGCCACCAAAAACCAATCGGGACCCTGTTCCGGCACCCTGCCGGAGGGGGGGGGGGAATCATCACCGGTGGCCATCTTCATCATCCCGGCGCTCTCCATGACGAGGAGGGAGTAGTTCACCCTTGGGGCTGAGGGTATGTACCAGTAGCTATGTGTTTGATCTCTCTCTCGTGTTCTTGATTTGGCACAATCTTGATGTACCACGAGCTTTGCTACCATAGTTGGATCTGATGATGTTTCTCCCCCTCTACTCTCTTGTAATGGATTGAGTTTTCCCTTCGAAGTTATCTTATCGGATTGAGTCTTTAAGGATTTGAGAACACTTGATGTATGTCTTGCTTGGGATACCCGTGGTGACAATGGGGTATTCTATTGATTCACTTGATGCATGTTTTGGTGATCAACTTACGAGTTCCGTGACCTTGGGAATCTATGCATAGGGGTTGGCACACGTTTTCGTCTTGACTCTCCGGTAGAAACTTTGGGGAACTCTTTGAAGTTCTTTGTGTTGGTTGAATAGATGAATCTGAGATTGTGTGATGCATATCGTATAATCATACCCGCGGATACTTGAGGTGACATTGGAGTATGTAGGTGACATTAGGGTTTTGGTTGATGTGTGTCTTAAGGTGTTATTTTACTACGAACTCTAGGGCTGTTTGTGACACTTATAGGAATAGCCCAATGGATTGATCGGAGAGAATAACTTTTAGGTGGTTTCGTACCCTACAATAATCTCTTCGTTTGTTCTCCGCTATTAGTGACTTTGGAGTGACTCTTTGTTGCATGTTGAGGGATTGTTATATGATCCAATTATGTTATTATTGTTGGGAGAACTTGCACTAGTGAAAGTATGAACCCTAGGCCTTATTTCGAAGCATTGCAATACCATTTTCGCTCACTTTTATCATTAGTTACCTTGCTGTTTTTATAATTTCATATTACAAAAACCTATATCTACCATCCATAGTGCACTTGTATCACCATCTCTTCGCCGAACTAGTGCACCTATAAAATTTACCATTGTATTGGGTGTGTTGGGGACACAAGAGACTCTTTGTTATTTGGTTGCAGGGTTGTTTGAGAGAGACCATCTTCATCCTATGCCTCCCACAGATTGATAAACCTTAGGTCATCCACTTGAGGGATATTTGCTACTGTCCTACAAACCTCTGCACTTGGAGGCCCAACAACATCTACAAGAAGAAGGTTGTGTAGTAGACATCAAGCTCTTTTCTGGCGCCGTTGCCGGGGAGGTTAGTGCTTGAAGGTATATCTTTAGATCTTGCAATTGAATCTTTTAATTTCTTGTTTTATCACTTATTTAGTTTATAGAAGAAAACTACAAAAAAATGGAATTGAGGTTGCCTCATATGCTTCATCTTTTTAATGTCTTCCGTGAAAATAAGGATTCCGATAATTGTGCCAAAGTGTTAGAAGAAGAATGCAATAAAATGTTTGGCATACAATCTTTGAATGATGAGCATGATTGCAATGTTGTTAGTATGAACTCTTTGAATATCCATAGTAGTAATGATAAAAATGTCTCTTATAAGCATGTCAATTTTTGTGGAGTGCATAGAGCTTGCAAGCACAAACCAAATAGGGAAGATAGATTTTGCAAGAGGCATAAGTATTTAGAAACTAAATGGTTGCAAGAGAGGCTAGATGCTTGTGCTAAAAATTTAAAATTTCTTTGCCATCCTTGTGAACTTTGCAATGAACGTGATCATTTAAATCTCCAATGCAAATTGTTTCATGATCGAATCGTGTCCAAAAATTGTGATGACTTGATTTCCCTTGCGCATCAGTCACCCCTTCCGAACCGGAGAGTGGCGCAGTGCGGGAAGATGTTCCTGTGGTGCCTACACCAACTGGGGAGGAAGTTAATGATGATGATCATGAAGCTTCGGATCAAGTTACTGCTGAACTTCGTAGGTCCACAAGGACACGTTCCGCACGAGAGTGGTACGGCAACCCTGTCCTGGAAATCATGTTGTTAGACAACGGTGAACCTTCGAACTATGAAGAAGCGATGGCGGGCCCGGATTCTGACAAATGGCTAAAAGCCATGAAATCCGAGATAGGATCCATGTATGAAAACGAAGTATGGACTTTGACTGACTTGCCCGATGATCGGCGAGCCGTAGAAAATAAATGGATCTTTAAGAAGAAGACAGACGCGGATGGTAACGTGACCATCTATAAGGCTCGACTTGTCGCTAAGGGTTATCGACAAGTTCAAGGGGTTGACTACGATGAGACTTTCTCACCCGTAGCGAAGCTGAAGTCCGTCCGAATCATGTTAGGTATTGCCGCATTCTATGATTATGAGATATGGAAAATGGACGTCAAAACGGCATTCCTTAACAGCTTTCTTAAGGAAGAATTGTATATGATGCAGCCGGAAGGTTTTGTCGATCCTAAGAATGCTAACAAGGTATGCAAGCTCCAGCGCTCCATCTATGGGCTGGTGCAAGCATCTCGGAGTTGGAACATTCATTTTGATGAGATGATCAAAGCGTTTGGGTTTACACAGACTTATGGAGAAGCCTGTGTTTACAAGAAAGTGAGTGGGAGCTCTGTAGCATTTCTCTTATTATATGTGGATGACATACTATTGATGGGAAATGATATAGAATTCTTGGAAAGTATAAAGGCCTATTTGAATAAGTGTTTTTCAATGAAGGACCTTGGAGAAGCTGCTTATATATTAGGCATCAAGATCTATAGAGATAGATCAAGACGCCTCATTGGTCTTTCACGGAGTACGTACCTTGACAAGATATTGAAGAAGTTCAATATGGATCAGTCCAAGAAGGGGTTCTTGCCTGTATTGCAAGGTGTGCAATTGAGCACGGCTCAATGCCCGACCACGGCAAAAGATAGAGAAAAGATGAGTGTCATCCCCTATGCCTGGGCCATAGGGTCTATTATGTATGCCATGCTGTGTACCAGACCTGATGTAAACCTTGCTGTAAGTTTGGTAGGAAGGTACCAAAGTAATCCCGGCATGGAACACTGGACGGCGGTCAAGAATATCCTGAAGTACCTGAAGAGGACTAAGGATATGTTTCTCGTTTATGGAGGTGACGAAGAGCTCGTCGTAAAGGGTTACGTCGACGCTAGCTTCGACACAGATCTGGATGACTCGAAGTCACAAACCGGATACGTGTATATTTTGAATGGAGGGGCAGTAAGCTGGTGCAGTTGCAAGCAAAGCGTCGTGGCGGGATCTACATGTGAAGCGGAGTACATGGCAGCCTCAGAGGCAGCGCAAGAAGCAATCTGTATGAAGGAGTTCATTACCGACCTAGGGGTGATTCCCAATGCGTCGGGCCCGATGACTCTCTTCTGTGACAACATTGGAGCTATTGCCCTTGCCAAGGAGCCCAGGTTTCACAGGAAGACCAGGCATATCAAGCGTCGCTTCAACTCCATTCGTGAAAGTGTTCAAAATGGAGACATAGATATTTGTAAAGTACATACGGACCTGAATGTAGCAGATCCGTTGACTAAACCTCTCCCTAGAGCAAAACATGATCAACACCAGAACTCTATGGGTGTTCGATTCATCACAATGTAACTAGATTATTGACTCTAGTGCAAGTGGGAGACTGTTGGAAATATGCCCTAGAGGCAATAATAAATGGTTATTATTATATTTCCTTGTTCATGATAATTGTCTATTGTTCATGCTATAATTGTGTTATCCGGAAATCGTAATACATGTGTGAATAGATAGACCACAGCGTGTCCCTAGTAAGCCTCTAGTTGACTAGCTCGTTGATCAACAGATAGTCATGGTTCCTGACTATGGACATTGGATGTCATTGATAACGGGATCACATCATTAGGAGAATGATGTGATGGACAAGACCCAATCCTAAGCATAGCACAAAAGATCGTGTAGTTCGTTTGCTAGAGCTTTTCCAATGTCAAGTATCATTTCCTTAGACCATGAGATCGTGCAACTCCCGGATGCCGTAGGAGTGCTTTGGGTGTGCCAAACGTCACAACGTAACTGGGTGACTATAAAGGTACACTACGGGTATCTCCGAAAGTGTCTGTTGAGTTGGCACGGATCGAGACTGGGATTTGTCACTCCGTATGACGGAGAGGTATCTCTGGGCCCACTCGGTAATGCATCATCATAATGAGCTCAATGTGACTAAGGAGTTAGCCACGGGATCATGCATTACGGTACGAGTAAAGAGACTTGCCGGTAACGAGATTGAACAAGGTATTGGGATACCGACGATCGAATCTCGGGCAAGTAACGAATCGATTGACAAAGGGAATTTTATACGGGATTGATTGAATCCTCGACATCGTGGTTCATCCGATGAGATCATCGTGGAACATGTGGGAGCCAACATGGGTATCCAGATCCCGCTATTGGTTATTGACCGGAGAGGCGTCTCGGCCATGTCTGCATGTCTCCCGAACCCGTAGGGTCTACACACTTAAGGTTCGGTGACGCTAGGGTTGTAGAGATATTAGTATGCGGAAACCCAAAAGTTGTTCGGAGTCCCGGATGAGATCCCGGACGTCACGAGGAGTTCCGGAATGGTCCGGAGGTGAAGAATTATATATAGGAAGTCCAGTTTCGGCCACCGGGAAAGTTTCGGGGGTTATCGGTATTGTACCGGGACCACCGGAAGGGTCCCGGGGGTCCACCGGGTGGGGCAACCTATCTCGGAGGGCCCCATGGGCTGAAGTGGGAAGGGAACCAGCCCTTATTGGTCTGGGGCTCCCCCTGCGCCTAGGGTTGGAAACCCTAGGGGTGGGGGGCGCCCCACTTGCCTTGGGGGGCAAGCCACCCCCTTGGCCGCCGCCCCCTCAGATGGGATCTCCAGGGTGGCCGGCGCCCCCCCCAGGACCCCTATAAATAGTGGGGGGGAGGGAGGGCAGCAACACCACAGCCCCTGGCGCCTCCCTCTCCCCCTGCAACACCTCTCCCTCCCGCTTGTGCTTGGCGAAGCCCTGCCGGAATCCCCGCTACTTCCACCACCACGCCGTCGTGCTGCTGGATCTCCATCAACCTCTCCTTCCCCCTTGCTGGATCAAGAAGGAGGAGACATCGCTGCTCTGTACGTGTGTTGAACGCGGAGGTGCCGTCCGTTCGGCACTCGGTCATCGGTGATTTGGATCACGGCGAGTACGACTCCATCAACCCCGTTCACTTGAACGCTTCCGCTTGCGATCTACAAGGGTATGTAGATGCACTCCTTTCCCCTCGTTGCTTGTATATTCCATAGATGGATCTTGGTGATGCGTAGAAAATTTTAAAATTCTGCTACGATCCCCAACACTGAAGACCTTCAATGTTAAACCGAAGGTGGTGGTCGGCCAACAAGCGGAGTGCGGAGGTGCCATGGTGGGAAAAATGCCCAACGTCACCTGGCTTGAAGGCTCCTATGTGGAGACCGTAAAGGGGTGGCAATCGGGGTGGTTCTACATCACCGAGCCGCGCGACACCAACTGGGTGGCGGCCCCCGAATTTCTATCCGGAATCCCCATGTGGCTCACCTCCTGGAAAGAGAAGGGCCTATCCTGGGGTTTATTGGTGGAGCTGACCGGACTCCAGACCTGCGTCAGAAACATGATAAGCAAGAAAATCAAGGTTATCAATGTGGTCCAAGTCATGCTCTTCCGCCGGATCCTCCCGTGTCAAAGACGGGCATTCAATTTGTGGGAGTTCGACCCTGCTAAGCACCAGACGTTGCGAGAGCTCTTCGACACGATGCACAAGGACGTCTGGAAGGTACTGTACAAGGGCTCCGAGGTACCTCCTCCCCTTACCGAGGATCGCGGACTCAGCGCAAAGCGCCCTGCCAATCCGGTAAGTCTTTTATATCTCATAAGATGTTCTTTTCCCAGTATAACCGTGTGAGGGATCTAAGCCTCCACGCCTTTTAACAGGACTGGGTAGCGACAGCGGAGCAGATCGATTGTCCAGCCCCCCTGCCCGAAGATCCAGCAGATGCTCTCCTAATGGAGATGCTGGTTTCGGCGCCTTATGAGGCGCCGGAGAAGAAGGCCAAGAAGAAGGCCACGGGGACCAGGAAAGGTCTCCGGCGCAAGGTTATATCGGACTCATCGTCCGAAAACACCGAGGCGCACTCCTCCCACGAAAATGAGGAGGAGGAAGAGGAAAGTCCCCCCCCCAAGCCGGGGGAGACAAGAAAAGGAAGGCCGCCCCGTCTGGGGAGGCCGAAGGGTCCAAGAAGGGAAGGACTCTCCTTCCGGATCGTTCCACGGCGGCCGCTTTTAGCGACGAGGAGTGGTTACCCAGGGACAAGCCCCTGGCGAAGTCGTAAGTATCCGGATACCATAATAGTTCTTAGTATGTTTTATTTTATTTCTTCTTATCACGCCGAACATGATTATGCAGTCCATCCTGAGCCCACATCGATGTATCTTCTTCGGATGATTCTTTGGGCCCGTCGGATATGAACAGCGATTCACTCCCGACCGCCTCCTCCCCTCGCCCTATGGACGACGCCGAGGTATTGTCTCAAAGGGCACTGAACCAAGGGGAGACAGTTCCGGAGGTGCCCCAAGGCGACATTCCAGGTGCTGGGCGCACGAGGGGCAAGACTCCCCTGGGCCCTAATGCCGGGGGCAGCGAGTCTAGCCCCCAGCCGAATACTGCGCCGGAACCTCCAGCGGTTTCGGATTCTGTTAGGCAACCCCTCGCTAAGAGGGGCAAGCCGTCCGTGCCGATGGCCTCTGTCCATCCAGAGGCATCGGACAACTTGCTGGAAGCGCTTCGCAGCGCTTCCATCGACGAAGAGCACCGCACTATCATGAGTGCGGTGGTCGAGAAGGTTCAGTCCGCCAAAAGCGGGCTGACTGAAGCCTGTGCCAGCCTCCTAACAGGCTTTGAGGTTAGTAATCAAGTTATAAGAAAATGTCACAGCATAGACAGTAGCCCCTGATGCTCTGTTCGGTGTTCGCAAAGAAAGGCAGAATAGAGGATCAAATAATAATCACAGGAGTCTAATCAGAATGTGTCTATGTGAATAAGCAGGCTTCACCGCTGGCCGCTGCCGCTCGTACTGCGGAGGTCGCCGCACTGAAGCGGGACCTTGAGCGGTCCAAGGAAGAGCTCGGCCTTACCAAGAGGCAGCTCGAAGAGAACAAAGGTAAGTGATACCCCGTCTGTATATTGATAAAGAAAAATGTGGTTTTTGAGTAATAGGATCGTCATGAATTTTGCTAGGGGCCACGACCGAAGTGGCGGCCCTGAAGAAGTTGATGTCCGAGGCCGAAGACAAAGCGGCCAAGGAGCGCATCGAGTGAGAGAAGCAAGAGGCCCGAGTCGGCGAGGTGCAGCAAGAGCTCCAGGCTCTCGTCAAGAAATACGTGTCCTTGGAGCGTGACTCTAAGGCGCAAAGGTCCGAGCTTGCGAAGGCCCTCGAGAATGCACAAAATGCCAAGGCCGAAGCCCAAAAGGCCCTCCAGGAAATTGAGGCGATCAAGAAGATAGCGGCGGGTAAGGCATTCATTATGCAAAGCAAGCATGTGAAGGAAACTTTTATTTTAATTACCTGAATTCGGAGCTCTCCAGGAGCGTTCGCGGATCTACCCAGCAGTGTATCGGATGCCGCAGAGTTCTACCAGGCCGAGGAAGGGAGCTCGACGGAGAAGTTGTTCTGGTCTCAGTATACTGGGACCGAACATCCGATGCCCTTGAGCGACCAATTGAAGCAACTGGTCGAGCTTCACAAGGCGGCCGAACTGGCCATGAAGGGCCTTATAGTCCGGATGTGGCCTGGCGAGCCCCTGCCTGGTAGCTACTTCGGTCTGCTAAGGCGGCTTGTGAATGCATGCCCACGGTTTGAAGTCATAAAGCGGTCCGTCTGCATTGAGGGTGCGCGCACGGCCTTTGCCTGGGCGAAAGTGCACTGGGCAAAGTTGGACGCCGAAAAGCTGGTGAAGGAGGGGCCGCCGGAGGGCAAGGAGCATCGCCACCCCGAAAAGTATTATGACAGTGTCCTGAAGGGTGCTCGCCTTGTGGCAGAGGAATGTGCTAAGGATGTAATATTTGAATGAATGTACTCATATGATCCTGTAATATGAAACCAGTTCATGTGCGTTATATAACGCTTGCTAATTTAAAATATTACCTTCTGTGCGGCCGTTTATAAATTTTGAGAGTTGGCGAGTCGTCGGCTTCTGCCCCCATGTAACTAGTACTGAGGTGTTCGGGATAAACCTGACCACTCTTTATCCCAATATTGGGTCCTTCGAAGGAGATGTTCAGCACAACGAACCAGGCAATCGGACTATAAAGCTTTATCACTCTCACTTAGCCATAGAAGTCTACAATTTTAAATTTTGGCGAAGCCCCTAGTACTCTGAAGGCCGAACTTGGGGCGCTATGTACGCCTAAATCAGACAAGGCCGACTCCTTGCCCGAAGCGGAAAAAAGCTTTAAAGATTTGAGACCTCTCGAACAGCGACCAACTCTCGCCTCATCATGACAGTCAGTTTTCGGCTTTCTCTACTGAGGTGTTCGTCTGGAAGAACCGGGACACAATCGCAGTAGTTCTCCCAGCGCTACCTTAGCCGATATAGCGGAACGTAAGGTACCAAAACATGGGAGCCGGGCAAACCCAACTATTGACCCAAGACATGATTCGGAGCTGATGCATATAATGCTATAAGTTCGGGGTGCCGCACTGTCGAAAGTGTTCGGACTTTTCATGTCGTGTTATGGGGTACACCGAAGCCCCTGGTGCACTGGTCGTATCAAAATGTACAGGTGCAATTTGTCGTAAATAAGCAGACAAGGAAAACACAAGAAAAGCAATAATAGGCTAACGCTATACATTGTTATTTAAATAATACGTCAAAGTGTACGTATACAATTAGTGCAATAAGCAAAAAATAGGACTATTTGACATGTCCTATCCAAGGGCAAGCTGCGTATGGGTATGTAAAAACAAGTACATCGATCGTTATCAGAGACCACATGGGAATTTCCTTGTACGTCAGAGCTTCTTGCTTCCTTGGTATTTCCTTCCCGTAATGGGTCCGACAATCAGACTGCCGGAAAGGGCTTCCAGAGAGTAAGGTCCTGAAAGAGAGAAAATAATAAGGGTATATTGCCCCTGGGGCGGTTGAGCCGCATTGTGGACGTGCCATAGCCGTGCCTCCGCCTATGCCCATGGTATCTTGAGTGCGTAGTTATGTACGCGCGGCACAAATTTCGCCGCTTGACTGGGACTAGGGCGGGGGCCGAATTGCTAGGCGAGCTCTAAGCGTGCCTGGCAATCCTCCTGCAGGGTACTCTAGACTCGCTTGAAGGTATCCGGGGTCTTTTTCGCCGAATTGGCGGTTTGCCTCATAAGGCTGCTTTGTGCTTCTGCTGCGAGGGCCGCGGTGTGCTCCTCCGTGCGGACCGAGCGTTCTGTGTTTCCATTAACTGTTATAACCCCGCGAGGTCCTGGCATTTTGAGCTTGAGGTATGCATAATGCGGTACCGCATTGAATCTAGCAAATGCGGTTCGTCCGAGTAGTGCGTGATAGCCACTATGAAAGGGGACGATATCGAAGATTAATTCCTCGCTTCGGAAGTTGTCCGGAGATCCGAAGACCACTTCCAGTGTGATTGAGCTCGTGCAACAGGCCTCTACACCTGGTATGACACCTTTGAAGGTGGTTTTTGTGGGTTTGATCCTTGAGGGGTCTATACCCATTTTGCGTACTGTATCATGATAGAGCAGGTTCAGGCTGCTGCCACCGTCCATAAGGACTCAAGTGAGGTGAAATCCGTCGATGATGGGATCAAGGACCAGCGCAGCGGAACCGCCATGACGGATACTAGTGGGGTGGTCCCTGCGATCGAAGGTGATCGGACAAGAAGACCATGGGTTGAACTTTGGGGTGACTAGCTCCATCGCATAGACGTCCCTCAGTGCACGCTTCCGCTCCTGCTTGGGAATATGGGTTGCGTATATCATGTTTACGGTTTTCACTTGGGGAGGAAATTTCTTCTGTCCTCCTGTGTTCGGCGGCCGGGGCTCCTCCTCGTCGTCGCTATGCCGCCCCTTTTCCTTGTTTTCGGCATTCAACTTGCCGGCCTGTTTGAACACCCAGCATTCTCTGTTGGTGTGGTTGGCTGGTTTGTCGGGGGTGGCGTGAATTTAACACGAGTGATCGAGTATGCGGTCCAAACTGGACGAGCCCGGATTGCTTCTTTTGAACGGCTTTTTCCGCTGACCGGATTTAGAGCCACTGAATCCGGCATTAACTGACGTGTCTTCGGCGTTGTCGTCGTTGTTGCGGCGCTTGTGTCTGTTGCATCGTGGCCTGCCGTTGCTATCTTGGGCATCTTAATTGCCAGGTTCTCTCGATGTGTTGTTGCTGCGAGCTAGCCAGCTGTCCTCGCGCGCACAAAAGCGGGTCATGATTGTCGTGAGGGCTGCCATGGACTTTGGTTTTTCTTTGCCGAGGTGTCGGGCGAGCCACTCGTCGCGGATGTTATGCATAAATGCTGCTAAGGCCTCGGCATCCGGACAGTCGACAATTTGGTTCTTTTTAGTTAGAAACCGAGTCCAGAATTTCCTGGCTGATTCCCCTGGCTGTTGAGTTATATGACTCAAGTCATCGGCATCCGGTGGTCGCACATAAGTACCCTGGAAGTTGTCAAGGAATGCGTCCTCCAAATTCTCCCAACTGCCAATGGAGTTTGCCGGCAGGCTATTGAGCCAATGTCGAGCAGGTCCTTTGAGTTTTAATGGGAGGTACTTGATGGCATGTAGATCGTCGCCGCGGGCCATGTGGATGTGGAGGAGGAAATCTTCAATCCATACCGCGGGGTCTGTTGTACCATCATATGATTCGATGTTTAGGGGTTTAAAACCTTCCGGGAATTCATGATCCATTACTTCATCAGTGAAGCATAGGGGGGTGTGCGGCGCCTCTGTGCCGTGCTATATCACGACGCAGTTCATATGAGTCTTGTCTGCTGTATTCGGCCCGGCCGGATTTGCTTTTAGTATATCCGGCGTGACGGTCGTCGTCACGTGCTGGGGCACGCCCCCGTGATCCGTCGATCGATCTTGCATGTCCTGCTTTGTTTTCCAATATATCTCGCAGGTCCTGCGTGTTGCCCCGGGCCTTGGTATTTTTGTTCGACTGGCGACGGGGTGCGGCCTGGAATTCGGCTTGATATGCCGCTTTGTCTTGGCCACGAGGTGGCCGGTTAGCCGCATCATACGCTGGAGGCGTAGGCTTTAATGCTTCCTCCTCGAGTTGAGGTATCAACCTGCGCTTGGGGTAACTTTTGGTTGGGCGCTCGAGTTTGTATTCCTCGGCCGCTAGGACCTCAGTCCATCTATCCGCTAGCAGATCTTGGTCAACTTTAAGCTGTTGTTGCTTTTGCTTCAGGCTTTTTGCTGTGGCTATAAGCCGGCGCTGGAAGCGCTCCTGTTCGACGGGATCCTCAGGCACGATAAATTCTTCGTCGCCGAGGCTCACCTCGTCTTCAGAGAGAGGCATGTAATTGTCATCCTCTGATTCTTCGTCTGCTGCCTGTTCCTTAGGGCTAGCTTGCTCATCCTCCCGCTCGAGGCCTGGCTGGGAGGGATTGTCTTCGTCTTCGGCACTATCCGGAGCATTATTGTCTCTTGTGCCGGTATCGCTGCTTTTGCTATGGCGGGACTTAGAGCGGCGTCGCTGACGCCGGTGCTTGGATTGCTTCTTGGGGGGATTATCCTCCGTTGCCTTATCGCCATCGCCTTCTTTGGGGGTGTCCACCATGTATATATCATATGATGAGGTGGCAGTCCAGCGCCCTGTGGGCGGTGGTTCCTGTTCGTCTCCTGCATCGTCGTCCATAGCGTCGATGTCTTCGGAGCCGAAATCGAGCATGTCGGTTAAGTTGTCGACAGTGGCTATTAAGTGGGTGGTGGGTGGGGAACGAATTTCTTCGTCGTCCGCTTCCCACTCGAGCTGGACATAGTTCGGCCAAGGGTCTCCAGACAAGGAGAGAGACCTTAATGAATTTAGCACGTCGCCCAGGGGCGAGTGCTGAAAGATATCCGCGGAGGAAAACTCCATGATCGGTGCCCAATCAGATTCGATAGGCACTGACGCAGGCGGTTCGGAGCCCGTGGCCGGGGACGAATCCAAGAGTCCGGCGACACGGGTCTCATGGGAGGTGAAGTCAGGATTCGGCTCTATAGCCACTGAGTGTGCGGCCTCCGAGGCGGGGTCCATCCACCTGTCCTTGGACGGCGCACTCTGCTCCGGATTTAGGGCCTGAGTAGCCACAGGTGTGATCTCCTGAACACCGTCCGACGGCAGAGTTAGGTCGTGCTCGTCGTGACTGTGCGGCGCACCTGACATAGGCTCGAATCCGTCAAAGATCAAGTCTCCGCAGATATCGGCCGTATAGTTTAAATTTCCAAACCTGACCTGACGGCCAGGGGCATAACTCTCGATCTGCTCTAGATGGCCAAGCGAGTTGGCCCGCAGTGCGAAGCCGCCGAATACAAAGATCTGTCCGGGGAGAAAAACCTCACCCTGGATCGCATCGTTGCCGATGATCAAAGGATCCATCGAGCCTTATGGAGACGGCACGGTGGAACTCTCAATGAAAGCACCAATGTCGGTGTCAAAACCGGTGGATCTCGGGTAGGGGGTCCCGAACTGTGCGTCTAAGGCGGATGGTAACAGGAGGCGGGGGACACAATGTTTACCCAGGTTCGGGCCCTCTCGATGGAGGTAATACCCTACTTCCTGCTTGATTGATCTTGATGATATGAGTATAACAAGAGTCGATCTACCACGAGATCGTAGAGGCTAAACCCTAGAAGCTAGCCTATGATTATGATTGTTGTTGTCCTACGGACTAAACCCTCCGGTTTATATAGACACCGGAGGGGGCTAGGGTTACACAGAGTCGGTTACAAGGGAGGAGATCTACATATCCGAACTGCCAAGCTTGCCTTCCACGCCAAGGAGAGTCCCACCCGGACACGGGACGAAGTCTTCAATCTTGTATCTTCATAGTCCAACAGTCCGGCCAAAGGATATAGTCCGGCTGTCCGACGACCCCCCTAATCCAGGACTCCCTCAACGATAACTCCGTTGGGGCCATCCGGGTGGAGTATTAGGGATCAACGCGGAGGCGATTTTCGATGACTTGAGAGGTCATCGTCGGCTTAAGGGCCGACCCGGCGATCATGACGAAGCCGCCCAACCGGAGGGTTTAGCCTGGGGCCAGGGCTCCTCCGGAGATAATATTATCCTTGAGAACAAGGCGAGCCATCAACCCTCTTGGCAACGACACAGTGGAACTCTCAATGAAAGCACCAATGTCGGTGTCAAAACCGGCGGATCTCAGGTAGGGGGGTCCCGAACTGTGCGTCTAGGATTGATGGTAACAGGAGACGGGGGACACGATGTTTACCCAGGTTCGGGCCCTCTCTATGGAGGTAATACCCTACTTCCTTCTTGATTGATCTTGATGAATATGAGTGTTACAAGAGTTGATCTACCACGAGATCGTAATGGCTAAACCCAAGAAGTCTAGCCTATGTGAATATGGTAATGAGTCTCTCTCTATCCGTACTACGCTCTCCGGTTTATATAGACACCGGAGAGATCTAGGGTTACATGGAGTCGGTTACATCAGAGGGAATCTACATAGTCGGTTGCCAAGCTTTCCTTCCAGGCCAAGCAGAGTCCAATCCGGACACGGGTATAATCTTCGGTCTTCATGTCTTCACAGCCCATCAGTCCGGCCCACGGATTACAGGCCGGACGCCCGAGGACCCCTTAGTCCAGGACTCCCATAGTGTTCTTCTCTTTAAGGATCTGCAGGGTGTATCGATCCTTAAATCGGTTTGCCTCACCGCTTCAAGTCTCGGGGGCTACTGGCATATGACTATCCAAAATTGCATAAGCGTTTACGTGTATGTCCTTTGAGAACAACTGAGTGACTCCGGCAAGACCGTCTCGAGCGGCTTGGATATATGCATCCACCATGCTGAGTGCGGTAAATTCTTGCTCGGAAAAGGCCGGAGCACACATGGCTTCCTTTAATCGACGGTGATTCATCACGCTCTCCACTTCGGAATTCGTGACAGATACGTCGTCCTAATCCTCATGAGGATTCGGATCTGGCATTGCCTTGGTTCTCGTCCTAGTTGGCGAGTCCAGCACCGGATTGGCAGACATTCGGCTAGCAGGGCGGTTTCCCACTGTCTGCCGCGCGTTTCTCCTGACATCAAAGATAAGAAGGAGACTTTAAACAATCCGGACTCATGCCCAGGCATGTATTAAACGAACATACCTCTTGGAAGACTGTGAGGTTCCTGCAGGCTCCCGATCCCCTTTCGTTTTGAACGGCTGCCCTATGTAGGGGCCGCCCTCGAGGAGGTACGGTCTGCCGAACGCCGATCCTGTTAAAGTATAGAATGGTATAATAGGTAAAAGTGCAGATAAGGGTTTCCTTTCAAGAGCCCTCCAAACACTTACGATGCAGAAGGGATAGAGGTGGGGGTAGTCGGCGGTGATAGCCACTCCTAAGCCGTCAAGGCTCGCTTGATAGAAAACCCCATCATCGAACTCTATGTATACGTCCGGATCCTCGTGAAAGCCAGGGTCTCTATCACGGTTATGATCCTCTCGCTGTGGAGCGAGAGAGTGGACGTCCTCGGTCATCTTCCTCCATGACTGTTTATGGTAACAAAGGGCAAAATTGATTAGTATCTGTGACGCAGACAATCAAAATCTTACCCATTCTACGGGGTTGTACATGGAATAACCTTCCCGGCAGTTTAAGCGGAGGAAGTCTTCTTTTTCACCCTTATACAGATCAGCCAGGATTGCGGCCAGTTCGGCGGGGGTATCCGGACCCTTCCGTCTGTAGCGGGACGCGTCATCTTCCCCGTTGTAACACCATAAAGGAGTTACTCTGGATTGGAGAGGCTGGACGCACCTCTTTATTGCGATAGCCATGACCTCAACTATCGAGAGATCGGTATGGGCTAGTAACCTGACCTTGCCAACCAACCTTTTTTACTTCCGCGCTGTCCTCCTCCTTGGGACTTCCGGGACGCCAGTTGAAACGCTTCTTTAAAGGGGCGCTGGAAAACTCGGGAAGGCCGCGCCCAACTAGGTCCGGCAGTGGGATGTCATCCATGTAGAACCACTCCGAAGACCACTGTGAGTATGCTTCTTTGGGTGTTCCTATGAGGTATCCGGATCCGGCTATACGCCATACTTCGGCACCGCCCACTTCAAAAAGAGAGCCTCCTCGATGGCGGGGAACAAGGCAAAAGAACTTCCTCCATAGTTCAAAATGGGCCTCGATGCCTAAGAACAGTTCGCAGAGGGCAACGAAACCTGAGATGTGCATAATCGAACCTGGGGTAAGGTTGTGCAGTTGGATGCCGTAAAATTCCAATAGGCCCCTGAGAAAGGGATGGATTCGAAATCCTAGGCCCCGCAGCAGAAAGGGGACGAAGCACACCCTCTCCTCCTTATTGGGGTTGGGGAAATTCCCAGCCATCACATCATTGCCGATTGAGGCCAATCCCGCTCGAACGGGGGCTAGATCCGCGAGGGGAAGGTAGCCCTGGGTCTGGAGTCGACTCAGCTGAAGATGAGGCACTGAACAACTCTGCCAATCACCCTCTTGAGGGCCACGAGGGCGCGAAAAGGAGCCTGGAACACTGGCCATGTTGGAAGGCTTTGTTCGTAGCTAATCTTGACGGTTTTTCCTCTGCGCGATGTGAGATGGCATTTGGGGATCTAAGTCTCCTTATATAGATGCCACTCGAGCGTGGTAAGGGGCTTATTTGCAAAAGATCACGGACCGTTCGCATTCGTTCGGTGCGCGGAAATCGAGGTGACCACAGAAAAGAATCATAAAGGCAGCACATCGAGGTCAGAGCCAGACTGTTGTCAATTCGAAAAACAAATGAAGAACCCGCCTTGCAAAGCCGAAGACATAAGTCAGATACTACGTCGTCATTGAAGGCAAGTTCGGGGGCTACTGAGGGAGTCCTGGACTAAGGGGTCCTCGTGTGTCCGGGGAATGTGGCATGGGCCGGACTGATGGGCCGTGAAGATACAAGGTAGAAGACCTTTCCCCGTGTCTGGATGGGACTCTCCTTTGCGTGGATGGCAAGATTGGCGTCCAGATGTATAGTTTCCTCCCTCTATAAACCGACTTTGTACAACCCTGGGCCCCTCCGATGTCTATATAAACTGAAGGGTTTAGTCCGTAGAGGCTATCAGAATCCATACAGGCTAGATATCTAGGGTTTAGCCATAACGATCTCGAGGTAGATCAACTCTTGTAACCCCTATACTCGTCAAAGTCAATCAAGCAGGAGGTAGGGTATTACCTCCATTAAGAGGGCCCGAACCTGGGTAAACATCGTGTCCCCCGTCTCCTGTTACCTTCGATCCTCAGACGCACAGTTCAGGACCCCCTACCCGAGATCGGCCGGTTTTGACACCGACAGTAGTTTCTGGGCATGTTTCCATGAAATGTGGTAGTTTTTGGTTAAATACTCTCCCTAGAAGCATTGGTTAGTCCATTATAAATTATATCAAGTATTTCATTTTTCTTGAAAGGATGATCAGGCAAAGCATTAAGTAATTGGAGAAGCCTCCCCCAAGCTTGTGGGAGACTCTCTTCTTCAATTTGCACAAAGTTAAATATTTCCTGTAAAGCAGCTTGTTTCTTACGAGCAGGAAAATATTTTTTAGAGAAGTAATATATCATATCCTGGGGACTATGCACACAACCAGGAGCAAGAGAATTAAACCATATCTTAGCATCACCCTTTAATGAGAAAGGAAACAACTTAAGAATATAGTAATAGCAATTTTTTTTCCTCATGAGCAAATAGGGTGGCTATATCATTTAGTTTAGTAAGATGTGCCATAACAGTTTCAGATTCATAACCATGGAAAGGATCAGATTCAACCAAAGTAATTAACTCAGGATCGACAGAGAATCCATAATCCTTATCAGTAACAAAGATAGGTGAAGTGGCAAACTTAGGATCATATTGCATTCTAGCATTCAAAGATTTTTCTTTCCAGTTGCATAATAATTTCTTAAGATCGTCTCTATCCTTACAAGAAAGAAAGTCCCTAGCCACCTCTCCATCCATAACATAACCCTCAGGTGTATCAGGCAATTCATATCTAGGAGGAGAATCATAATCTTCAGTTTGAATAATTTCATCAGTTTCAATAATCTTATTTTCTCTAGCTCTAGCAAGGTGTTCATCAAGCAATTCTCCTAGTGGCACAGTCTTATCAAGCAAAGTACTAGCATCTTCATAAGTATCATTCATAGCAAAAGTAGCATCATCAATTACATGCGACATATTAGGATTAATAGCAGGTGGTGGTGTCGCAAGCTTACTTAACACAGAAGGTGAATCAAGTGCAGAGCTAGATGGCAGTTCCTTACCTTCCCTCGTCCTAGAGGGAATGATCTTGGTTTTGTCATCTTTCATATTCCTCATAGTGATCAACAGATATAAATCCCAAGTGACTCAGCAAATAGAGCTATGCTCCCCGGCAATGGCGCCAAAAAAAGGTCTTGATAACCCACAAGTATAGGGGATCGCGACAATTTTCGAGGGTAGAGTATTCAACCCAAATTTATTGATTCGACACAAGGGGAGCCAAAGAATATTCGTGAGTACTAGCAGTTGAGTTGTTAATTCAACTACACCTGACAGACTTAATATCTGTAGCAAAATATTTAGTAGCAAAGTAGTATGGAAGTAACGGTAACAGTGGCAAAAGTAACAGTAGGTCAGTAGCAGTTTTGTAGTGATTGTAACAGTAGTAGCAACGAAAGTAACTCAGCAAAGATCAATATGTGAAAAGCTCGTAGGCATTGGATCAGCGATGGATAATTATGTTGGATGTCATTCATCATACAACAGTTATAACATAGGGCGACACAGAACTAGCTCCAATTCATCAATATAATGTAGGCATGTATTACGTATATAGTCATACGTGCTTATGAAAAAGAACTTGTATGGCATCTTTTGTCCTACCCTCCCATGGCAGCGGGGTCGTAATGAAAACTAAGGAATATTAAGGCCTCCTTTTAATAGAGATCCGGAACAAAGCATTAGCACTTAGTAAATACATGAACTCCTCAAACTACGGTAATCACCGGAAAGAATCCCAATTATTGTCACCTTGGGGTATGCGGATCATAACTCGTAATAGGTGTCTACAACTTGCAAGATCGGATCAAGAACACATATATATTCATGAAAACATAATAGGATCAGATCTGAATTCATGGCACTCGGGCCCTAGTGACAAGCATTAACAATAGCAAAGTCATAGCAACATCAATCTCAGAACATAGTGGATACTAGGGATCAAACCCTAACAAAACTAACTCGATTACATGATAAATCTCATCCAACCCATCACCGTCCAGCAAGCCTACGATGGAATTACTCACTCCCGGCGGTGAGCATCATGAAATTGGTGATGGAGAAAGGTTGACGATGATGATGGCGACGGATTCCCCTCTCCGGAGCCCAAAACAGACTCCAGATCAGCCCTCCCGGTGAAGAAAGAGGAGGCGGCGACGGCTCTGTATCGTAAAACGCGATGAATCCTTCACTCTGATTTTTTCTCCCCGAATAGGAATATATAGCATTGGAATTAGGGCCGGAGGCGGTCCAGGGGGCCCACAAGCCTGCAGGGCGCGCCTTAGGGGGGTGGGCGCGCCCCCAGGGCTTGTGGCCTGTGGGTGGCCCCCCTCTGGTAACTTCTTGTGCCAGTATTTTTTATTTATTCCACAAAAATTCTCCGTAAATTTTCAGGTCAATCCGAGAACTTTGATTTCTGCACAAAAATAACACCATGGCAATTCTGCTGAAAACAGCGTCAGTCCGGGTTAGTGCCGTTCAAATCATGCAAATTAGAGTCCAAAATAAGGGCAAAAGAGTTTGGAAAAGTACATACGACGGAGACGTATCACTTGTCGTGCCCTCGTGGCTCTTCTGGCCCAGCTCCGGCGTTCCGTGGGTCTCTTTTGGTCCATAAAAAGACACCGTAAATTTTCAGTCCATTCCGAGAACTTTTATTTCTGCACAAAAAACAACACCACGGTAGTTCCGCTGAAAACAGCGTCAGTCCGGGTTAGTTCCATTCAAATCATACCAAACCGTATAAAATTGTTGTAAACATGGCATGAATACTTCATAAATTATAGATACGTTAGAGACGTATTAGCACGCATGGGGAAATACCGTAACCTCATTGAGACAATAGGAATCAAGACCCGAGCTCCGTCAACTCCATTCCAATGGATGCACTCGAGGAGGATCAGAGCCCAGAATATCAACTCGAAGATGAAGCGCCGCCATCCGTCAGAACGCGGCCCCTATGAGAATAAAAACCATAACCTAAACTACTTGTCGGATTCAAGGCACCACGGTGGATCCATGGGCTTGTCGACAATGCTTGGAGGGGATGAGTGCCCTAGCCATCGCACAGTCGGCAGGGAAGGGGGAACCCTAACCAGGGGATGGCGAGATCTAACTAATTTGCGTACTGCGAGGCAATCGGGCAGCCAGGCAGGTTCGTGCTCCCGCACCTGCGTGCCTCTACGAATTTCCGGTAGATCGGAGTGCTTTTCATATAGTATAAAATGTAACTAATAACATACTACACTCGACGGACAAGTGATCAGGCCCAAGCAGAACTGGAGTCCAGCGTATGTATCCATTCACAATTCTCCCCCTTGATGATAATTAACACACACACACACACACACACACACACACACACACACACACACACACACACACACACACACACACACACACACACACACACACACACACACACACACATACCAGAACAAAACAATGATACACTTTTGGTTCTTGGACCATCTGCTTGTTGTAACAAGACCCTAAAAAAAGCCTAACAAGGATAGTAGATAGGTGTGAGCCCATGGAGAAAAAGGATTACGGACACAGGGCCCCACCGTTGGCGCAATTCGGTTGGGTGGGTCTGCATCATGCTCTCGCGACGGAGGTGACAATAATAATTCGGCCCTGCAGCGACACATGCCCCCTTTTTTGTTTCCTCCTCACGACAAGAGAGAGAGAGAGGGGGGAAGAGGGGTCAAACAGGGGAGAGAAAGTAATTAAGTAGACCATTGGCAGCTGCTAATCATCATGTAACCTCAAAACAATCTCACGCGCGCTAATCCCGATGGCCACACTGACTGGACCTAGCACGCACGACATGAGAAGGGACATTCCCTGACGTGACTGCCGCCGCTTTTGCTCCCCGGACGACACGTCAGGAGTTCTCTGAAAAGATCACTCCCGGTTAAACTCTACTTAATTCAGTGGTGCCCCGCCCCTGGTGACCCCTGATGTTCTTGCATCGGGTAGCATTAGGGAAGAACATGACAGGCGGCAGTAATACTTTTCACTCGCCCTTTTTTGGTATACGGCAGACAATTCCATGTGAGAACAAATAGTGGTCTCCTGTTGCTTATTTACCACTGTCAAGAATGGTACGATACTCCTGAATACGCAAACGATCTGACAATTGTAAGAAGAACACATTGTGGGACTGCTCATTCTTATATGTACTCCCCACCGTTCCTAAATATAAGTATTTCTAGATATTCCACTATGAACTACATACAGAGTAAAATGAATGAATCTATACTCTAAACTATGGTTATATACATCCGTATGTAGTTTGTAGTGGAATCTCTAAAAATACATATGTCGGAGGGAGTATGTACCAAAAGTGGGGCACTGGCTGGCTTAATTGGCAATCTTTTACTAATATATGAATTCGATTCAGTTCATCACCTTCATGTGGCTGCCACCATACGTAGCAGCAGCCGGCCGTTCACCACATACATATTTTCGTCGTAAAGCCAACCGCTTTTCATCTGTCAAAATTCCTCACTTCAGACCTTTCTTAGCTAGCATAGCCAGCAGCGATCGATGGACCGATCGAAGGAGCGGGAAACAGCATGCAGAGCGATGGATCGGAAAGCTGCAACGGCACGCCATGCATGCATGTTCCGTTCCGTTGTTGGGCGGCCGGTTAAGGCTGATGGCCTGTCGCCCTTCCCTTCCAACGCAGCTTAACCATAACAGCATCTATCTACCCAACAAAAAGTGCACTTAACAAATAACAGGATAAGCTTGTTAGCCTGTTACGCTTAGGCCGTACGTAGACACACGTATAAACTACAGACGTGCGGCGGCCAATCGCCGGGCCTCCAGCTATATATACTATACAAATCATGCTGCTCCGATGATGCATCGAGAACTACTATAGTACAAGTACAAAATATCATGCTGGCTAGTACTCCTAGCACTAGCCATGGCTTCCAATACATACATCTACTTAAGTAACATATCCTGGAGCTGAAACTGCAGTTCACCAGAAAAATATATCCGGAAACCCGGAAGTGTAGCAGTAGTGTAGTGCAATGTAATGCATGTAAAGCAAAAAAATGCGGGTGTGCGTACGTACGTGTCCGTGGGAGAGGAAACGGGGGTGCAGATCGACCAGAGCTTGGTTGCTTGGGGCCGGCCATGCACCACCAAAACCGACCCTACCAGCTGAAACGATCGATGCGGTGCGACTCGTCGTTCATGGCCGGCTGGCCATCCTCTGGAGTCTGGACTCGACACGTACGTACATGGCTGACAGGCAAGTTGCAAAAGCGCGGCCGGCTTTACGTAGACGGTACACTACGCGTACATACGTATGTCTCTGCGTATGTACTCGACGGCATTTTGGGCTACGAGGATTTCCACTTGTGAAGAGTTTGTTGCAGGGGATTATTGCTCTGTGTTGTGGCAGAATATGCACATGTACCATGCATGTCAATAGCTAGCAAGCACAAATGGGGGATCCGTGGAGGTGGAGACATGTGGTGAAAGTACAGCTTGTGTTGCTACATGCATGTGCATGCATGTGATGTGCCCTTTTGTCATTGGCACAACTGTGCGTATATGATCAGTATGTTGATGTGTATACCGGAGCTACATGCATGCATTGCATTGGAGCCAATGAAGTGGAGATCGATATTGGGAAAGAGAAGGCCAAAGGTGACCCATAAGTACGGGTTCTTCCGTGTTCGTCGCCTTCAATCTTCCCCTAGCTTCTCCTAGCTAATTAGTAAAAAAGTTTTTCAGACGTGTACTCACATTCGTTGCCTCTAGAAACTGGGCCAGTGGACCAGCTGCAGGGCAACAAAAGTCAAAAGACGTAGTACGCGCAGAACGAACTTTCCAAAGGGAGGCGTACTTTTGATGCGATGTGACGGGCATTGCATTGCATTACATGGGGACGCTACTCGTGGCCGTTTTACTTTCTGCCGTAAGTTGATGATCGATGAGTGCTACACACATATATGCACTCGATCGAAGGCAGCCACAGCAAAGATCGACATGCATGGACAGGAAGATAAGGCCGGGGTAGACGGGAAAGGCGCGGAGCATTATGGGCATGCATTTCCAGAGACGACGGTACTCGATGCATGTATATCTCCCACACAAACCAGCTCGATCACGGTTTATCTTTCTGCATGGCTCTCATTGGCTGGTCCCGGTCCACATGATCGTGCCGTATCCTGTAAAATGTTACCTTTGTGTTAGTTAACTCTGTAATGGTGTTTACTTTGGAGTATGGGGCATCTCTCGGACTGATTGTATCCTACATCCAGTGCCCGCGGCGGCAGGCAAACCGTCGCTATCAAAGTGACTTCACTGGTTCACCGCATATCATTAGTTACCTAACCGTGCTTGAAAGAAAAGCCTTTCTGTGTGAACTTGACCGTGCTTGTAAAGCTTGTCGGTCGGGCGTCGGCTTTGTTTTTCACAGAAGTTGGTTTGGACTTGAGATAAATTCATAGATCAAGAGTCAAACGAACATGCAAGTCGTGGAACACAACTAGTGAAGTGCATGCACCCAAACATGCATGCATGCAATTCAAAGTTACGCATGAGAACCGTACTACTACCACTGCTGCAACAGCAGGAAGAGAGTGAAGTGCTGTGCCGATGGAGCAGAACACAAGTAGTGGGGCGGTGCGGTGCGGATGGGGATGGGTCGTCGCCCGCGCGCCCATGGCCATGCACGTCTCGCCCGGTCGGACGGCCCGAAAGGAGCCGCAAGTACGTCACCGCCCGTCCAATCATGAGCCACCCCCCGCGCGCCTCCCCTCCCGGCCGGTATCATTATCCCCTTCCCCGTTCGGCGTGTGCGCGACGCCGGCCGGCCGGCCGTCCGCCGTAGGCCCCGCCGCCCACCACCACCGCTCTATCCCCTTCTTCTTCCTTATCTCGCACAAGTTTAGCGTGCCGGCGCACGCTCAAGCGCACGCACCGGCACAAACTTACCTTGGTTATACTACCAAATCCACGCCCATCAACAACACTGACGAGATATCTGCACGGTTATTCGGGGTAATGGGCACGACGTGAGGGTGCTACGCTGCAGGTTTCGGGCGTGGATAGGCCGGCCCGTCCCGGAGACTGACAGCTTGTACATGTCACTCCCTTTTGGGCGCGCACTTTGCTGCCTTTTCCCGATCGTTTGGTGAAGAAAGATATGTGTATTGTGTGGGACGATCGAGATCGGTCCTTCCTTGGCGAGCTAGCTTGGCGTAAGCGGCAAAAAGGCTAAGGCTAGCATGGCATAGCATGCATGCACAGCTACCATGACAGTAACACCACAGTGCGGTGTAGTACTACTACTACCACTGCGGTACAGGATATACTCTATGGTATACTATGCTCGCTCGCTCGGCCGCTGCTTGAAGAGAAAGACTCTCTTTTACCTTTTCCTGTCAAAGCCACATGAAGTGCGACTGTACGTGCAACGTGATCAAAGTGATAGTACTACTCTACTAGACCTTCAACTCACCAAGATTTTTCTAACACAAGATGTCTGCGTACTTGCATTTGCATAGTGACTGGCGGCGCTCGCAAGGGATTAACTTGGCGACACGATAGGCGTTGGTGGATGAAAAACATACGGTCTTGGTAAATCTTAGTCGGCTAAGACTTTTCTATGTCTCAGTTGATGCTATATTCGTGAGATTTGCGTTATTTTTTTCTTTTTAGTTCTTTCGTACATGTTATGGCACTTGACTGAGACTTGGTTAAGTCACAATCGAGTAAGACCTTGCCACATCCAAAAACATAGAGTACCTGGCCTTCTGTCCAGTGGAGATCGAGGTTTACGTACCGCAACAGATATACCTACACAACGACCAAAGAAAAATATAACATGTTGCTATTCATACGCTCCTACGTGTTGTGGGGCTGTGGATCCAAGGACGAATGGAGGTTGGTAAAGCGAAAGGGACGGCGCAGCACGTTTCGGCTACCGAAAAAGGTGACGGATGCAGGATGGATAGACATCACAGATAGAGAGCTAGCCAGATACTTGTGGCACACTCTTACCACTTTTGATACATGCATATGCATGTGATGTGAGCATCAAGCTTGTTTCCTCTCCATCTCTTTCCCTGGATTCGTCGATTCTTTCTCTTCCCGGCCTCTACTACATGATCTCCGCGTGCGTGTATGGCCTGTCGATCCTTCGCCGCCATCATTGCTAGCATCCGCGCATTCAGTTCATATATGGGTAATGGGTATGGACGGAGCGCCGCCCACCGGCCGGCCGCCACGGTTGCCTGCAAAGCTCGCTCAAGCTAGCATGGCAACGAACACACGCCTGCATGCCCGGAAAGCGGAAGATGAATCGTCGATCGATTACGAAACGACCGCTACTACCGTTGCATGCATGCAGCTGGGACGGTGCCTGCATGCTTGATCAGATCGATCGATTGAATCGAGCAACCGAACACGAGCCAGGCGCGCGCGTATTGCTGCCGGTCTGAGCGCGTCCACGGAACGGAATCATGGGGGCCTGGCTGGCTGGCTGGCCGGCAGTGTGCGTACGCCATCGATGGACTTCGTGGACTAATAACCGGCGGAATGATCGCCGATCGATGGGCCGATCTGGTGACGACGACGAACGTACAGTGAAGCTAGCGGCCGATCGAAATGATACGGCTCAGTAAAGTTCTTCATCGCTACGTAGCGCATAAGTACTCGAAGATCCTTCATGATCTGGTCTAATGACAAGATGACAAGTGTGTGTGTGTGTGTGTGTGTGTGTGTGTGTGTGTGTACAAATGGTGCAGTGCCAGTGGCGCTAGTGCTGCTAATACGTTTGCAACTTTGCATGCCTGCATGCTCTGGGGAGTCGCATTCACTAATTAGCGTGCTTTAGTACATACACGCATGCATCTACTGTCCATGCATACAGCCATAGTGAAGAATTAGCATCGACATCAGGGATTAACAGCGACTCGAGGGTTGAGGCACGATCAGTATAAATATAACCCGAAGATATCTGCTCGATCTGTGCCATCTACTTATGTTATGATCGAGAGCACAGAGCAGTGCATGTGACTGTCACTGCCATGCACTCTGCTCTCCCTGCATCCGCAGTGGGTGGCCGGCCGGGGCGGTGCCGCGCTCTCGCTTGCCTTTCATGCCCTCTGCTCGAGCGCTCGATCGATCACTGCCGCGTTGCAGCCTTGCCACGGCACGCACACGAGCGCGCGCGCGTCCCGTTCGATCCATCTCGACGCTCCACTCCTCCTGTCCAGCCCACCGCGTCGTGGATCGGAAACGTAGGCCTTACATCACGCCCGTACTACTGCGCCCGATCGGTGGCCGGCCGGCCGCCCGTGCCGCCCGGCCGATCGACATGATTCGCCGCGCCTAGCCCGCTCGCTCGCTGTCACTGCCAGTTTTCCAGTGATCTTGTCGATCGTGGATGCAGAGTTACTGTTGCTCCCCTCATTCTTCTTCTTTTTTTAACCTTTTCTGCCATGGCATTCACACGCCAATGGTTGAGCTGAAAAGCTAGGGCTGGCGGCATCGATCGATCCATTGCAGTTGCAGCCCACTCCGGGGTGCTCTTGCGTTGCGATCTCGATCGATTGATTGCCACGCTCCTTATTGGCGCTACGCTACACCTTTCGTCTCTGTGACTCTTCTATCCGGCAATTATTCCCCTCCGGTGATCGATCGGGCATGCATTGTTCTGCGTCTGCATTGACGTACGTGTGCTGCCTTTCGCTCTGCTAGCTCTCGCCCTATTCTGGGTTTACCTTTTCCCTTCTTTTCTTCTTACTGGAAAAGATGGATTTGCTGCTTGTGTTTTTTTAGTGGAATTTGTTGCTTGTGTAAAGCGCAATGAAGAGGAGACCGGTAAGAAGAAAGACATAATGATGATGGGCCTGTAAATGGATTTTATCTTGGAAGATAGGGGTGAGATAAGGAACCCTTGACTTGGAAATTGTCCAATGGTGCTCGGGCACACCTCAATAACAGTTTCCAAAAAACCATTTTCCACAACACGAATGTTTTTTAAAACGCACATTTTACTTACACACTTGGCGTACAAAAAGAAGGCAAATATAAATTTTTCGACAGACCCTTTTTTTTGTTGGCCGGATTTGTTTTTTTTTCTAATTATAAATTATATTTTTTCTAAAAATAAATTCATGGATCCGTAGTGAACGCATACATTTTTCCAGAATTTAACGATTTTTTTTAACTTCTAAAGATTTTTCTTTTACAAAAATGTCCTCCATGGTGCTCAAGCACCAGAACTTCGCACTGACCCTTGACTACGATATCATAACTTTTGTTTAGAGGTAGAGGCTATCAAAACTAGGAGCGTCAGTATTTGTCTTGCTGTTGGCAGCGAGACGGACGTATAGCTCGCCTCAAGCGGCCTCATAGTAGCCCGGCCCACTAGCGTCCGTCCACTCAGATTTTCTTCTTACGTTCGTATCGTTCAATTTTTCTATTGTTCGCTCATTTTTTTAACTTTTGTTTTTAATTTTTTTTATATTTTAAATATTACAGGTACATTTATTTACAAGATAGATTTAATTCAGTTTTCAAAAGAGTTCGTCACGCATTGCAAACGTTCATGTAGTGTCAAAATATTATTCACACCACTTTCCAAAAATGTTCAGGATATTTAAAAAAACACAAATTTAAATGTTCTGTTAATATTATTTTTAAAAATAAAATAAAATTTAATAATGTGTTCAGTAGTTTGTGAAAGTTGTTCGGAGCATTCACACAATTGTTCATCACATTAAAAAATGTTCACATGTTTGAAAAATAATGATTCATGCTTTTTTTAAACATTATACAAATGTACCATTCAAAAAAATGTGCATGCTTTATAAAAATGTTCTAACACATAACAAATGTTTGTTAGTTTTAAAATATATATATTTAGAGAATTAAGGGGAAACGTTCAATGTGCATTATCACCATGTATTCAAAACATGTTCAATGTGTCTTCGACAAATGTTCAACTTGTATTTCAGAAAAATGTTCAAGGTGTATATGAAAAATGTTCAACCTGTATGCGAAAATATGGTCCACATGTATTGAAAAATAAAAAAAAAGGGGGAAATGTATTAGATAAAATAAAAAGATAAACCAATACATAACACGTGAAAAAGAAGAAAAAAACCACATGAAAGATTCTAGAACCAGTTCATACAACTTTCCCCAATCCGTTCCTAGAAGCGAAACGAACGCATTTATGGGTCAACCATTAATGGGAGCGCCGGAGGCAAGACAAGCTTATGTCTCGTGATCATAACCGAGCTTTCTTCCCTATAGACAGGTCTACTCAATCAGCCCCATACCAATGTTCGTAATTCCTTCCACCTTGGCCGAGACAGCGAGACGAGAACTCCTATCTACTGCTCATTGCGAGCAGATACATAGTTGAGAAAACGCACAAGGAGTACTCGTGTGCTAGCTGGCTAGTACGAGCGTTGTGATTTCTTTTCTTTGATTTTCATTTGGTTTCCACCCCACCCCCAAAATAGCTTATGGATCTTTTATAGATTTTATTAAAAATACATATGTGCAAAACTAAAAATGCTCACAGATAGAAAATACTGCGTCTCTCCTACACCAGCCCAAGGGCCTTAATCACTCATTCCTACCGCCCAATAGGTATGAATTCGCAACTCTCAATTCAAAAAATGGAAAAGGAAAGTTTGAATTACTATCAGTAGA
The DNA here is from genome assembly GCF_018294505.1 of Triticum aestivum. NCBI lineage: Eukaryota > Viridiplantae > Streptophyta > Magnoliopsida > Poales > Poaceae > Triticum > Triticum aestivum. The sequence goes on from NC_057805.1 coordinate 482,107,815, forward strand.
TCTCTTCGTCGAGGTGAAATCCCTCTCAAGACTTTGGAACCAATGCAATGATAGGAAAAACCTCAAAGCCGAGCAGGCATAAAGTTGTCTCAAAATATCAAGAGGAAGGTGGACTAGATTGGAATATTTATTGATTTTCTAAATGACACATTTTCTATCATTTCACAACATATTTTTTAAAATGTTCCTGTATTTAAGGATGGTCACATCTTTTAAAAATCTTCAAAAATTGAAGTAACCTTTGCAAAATGTGACTAAAATTATTTATTTTTTATTGTTAATATATTTATATATTTTGGGAAATATTCTCAGAATTTAAAAATAGTTGGGTATTTCCAAAAAGAAAAAAAGAAAACTAAAAGAGAACAATAATAAGAAAAGAAGAAAAATAAAGGAAAAGGAAGAAACTGAGAGGCAAAATAAAACTGGTTTGATACCGAAACAAAAAAAAAGTTAATATCGGCACAATCTACGCACAGTGTGATGCTGTCCTATGCGTAACTTGATTATATCTGTGTTAATGGGCTGGGCCAGTTCGTGTGCCCTGTGCGTCGTTTATATTCATAAATACTATAAAAGATTCGAAATCGCAATGCTACTATACATGTCTAGTGGAGTATTTCGAATAATATTCTTCTATATTCCATTATTGTGCGGGGTCCTACTAACAAGACTTCGCTGCACGGGACGGGTGTTCGTCGAAAAGCTAACTCCACCCGGTTTGGAGTGTATTTGACGCAATCATCATTTAAATATGAAATACCCACCAAGCCCGTTGTTAATGCCAGGCGATCCTATGCCCCGACTGATGCGGTGGCAAGCGGGGTAACACAGACCACCCCTCGCTCACCCACACGTGACTTTGGGCCTGCCATATGGGGGCATGTGCCTATTTCCTTTCATTGTTTTCCTGTTTTTTTTCGCTTCATTAGAAAATGTCCGGGATTTAAAATAAAATCCTATTCAAAATTTTCACGGATTTTAAAATAATCACATATTCAAAAAAATTGTGTGTTCAAAGAAAATGTTCTCGAATTTAAAAAATCCACAAATTCAAAAAATGCTCATGACTTTGAAAAATGTTCGTTAAGTAAAGGAAAACCTGAATTTTAAAAATGTTAAGGAATTCAAGAAATATTCATGAATTTTCAAAAAATCTACCCGTATTACAAAAAATCTTCCTGATTTTGAATAGCAAAAATCATGATTTTATTTTCTTTTCATGATTTATAAAAAAGGCATGAATTTGAAAAATGTTCATGATTACCAAAAAATTGTTCCTGACTTCAAAAAACATGTTGGAAAATTTGTAGAAAATGTTCATTATCTTCAATTTTGAATTGGATTATCAAATTTTGAATTAGATGAATTGTTTTTCAAATTTGTGAACATTTTTGTATTTTATGAACAAAGTTTGAATTTGATGAACAAAAAATGTTCACGATCATAAAAAATGTTCTCGAATACAAAAAAGTAAAACAAAAAACAAGAAAACGAAAAATTTAAAGGAAAACGAAAAAGGAAAAAAAGGAAAAATGAAATTAAATAAGAAAAAGAAACAGAAACGAAAAAACCAGTCTGTGAAGGTCTAAGCTTCTCAAAACCGGAAGTGTGATGCATTACTTGGGCCGCCCCAAAACACATTTTGTCGACAACTGTCTTCTTACGCGATGAATAGGATTCCCGGTTAAAGTCATATGTTTTGCTTATTTATTTATTTTAGTTATTTTAAATAGCCAAAGTGCTTGTAGTCGTCGCTAGGTGGTCCATAGACCTAGTTGTAATTTTTATTACCTCTTGTGTTCTCTGTACTGCCATGATTGATGAATAGATTGGAAATTTCTCTCGCAAAAAAAAGAAGAAAGAATGCGAAGCTTCCTTTGTACTACTATCTACGAGAGAGAGAGAGAGAGAGAGAGAGAGAGAGAGAGAGAGAGAGAGAGAGAGAGAGAGAGAGAGAGAGAGAGAGAGAGAGAGAGAGAGAGAGAGAGAGAGAGAGAGAGAGAGAGAGAGAGAGAGAGAGGGTGCAACGCGGGTGATTTCAGAAGAAACAAAATTAGTGGAGATACTATCAAGGTGCCAGCAAAACAACCATCAATTCCTTGTCTGCACCTTTGCGCTACGACGGATCGAACAGTCTTATTAAAATGCTCGAAACTGCTGCTAGTAGATAATGATGGCTGAACGAGTCTCTCAGAGTATAAAACCGGCAGGGGTTGGACACGATCGATGTGCTTGCAATCCGGCGGGGGTTGCCATGGCATGGCATGTCTACACATGCTGACACCACTGTGGCATTCAACTGCACATATTACTGGATCACTATATTGATCAATCTGTAGGCCATAGAAGCCACATCCCATGTGGTTTTTACCCCAACAACCGCGCACCAATTCGATTGCTCGATCGTCCCATGCATGCATATGCTTGGAGTCAAGAGGCCATCGAAATCGATGATCGATGGATCCATGCATCCTTCCTTGGTTCAATTCGCAGCGCACACGCCACATCAAGACCTGTGACGACTCACGAGGACGTACGTACGGCGCACCGTGGGAGCACGTGAGCCGGCCGGCCGGCCGGCAGGCCCCCCGCCATATTGGAGTTAGGTAGGACCGAGCCCAACCACCACCCTCTGTGCTCCGGCCGCCTACGTGGCCACGTACGTATGACATGCATGGCACGGCATCTGCAGGGTGACGGCGATCTGTACGTACGCCCAACCTATGGCTGTGGAGCCGCAGATCTACTTAGATGCATCACAAATTATTCCGCCTGATAATTGAGTAGTACGTACGTGCACTTTGCGGGACAGCGATCGCTAGTTTTCGACGACGGGCCGTACGCGTCCGTGGATGATCCCGTCCCTCCCCGGCCGTGGTGTGCGTGGTCCAAATGCAACGCTTGCATTTCGCTGTCGGCCCAGCCGGCAGCCACCAGCTTGTTGCTCGTAGGAAGGAACTGTAGCATTCATGCGGCGTGGCGTAGTACTACTACTAGTAGTCTATCAGAGCAGCTAGGCGTGGTTTGTAGTATCAGATATTCTACTCCTGCAGGTGCAGGTGCAGATGACCTTGAAGCAGTCTCTCTGGACCAGATCGAGCAACACTATTCATAGGATTAGCACGGGCCCATAAGAATGGCTGCCCAATAATTCGTTTGTGCAGGCCGGCCGGGAGCCTAGTGGTGGTGGAGACAGAGAAACTAAAGGCGATCGAATCGAATCGAACCCACCTCGATCGATCTATCGCGTTCGACCGTCCATCATCGTCGACCGATCTTACTTACTGCATGCCCCGTCACGGCTGCCGGTCGATCGAGATCGAGCGCGCGGCAAGGCACGGCAGGCACGTCGCGATGTGATGGATGGGCACCACCCCATGAGTGATGAGTCCATCACCACGTTCGCCGTAGAATATTCACCCGCAACTTCCACGGGGAGCTAGCTAGACCTAGACGGCAGCACGACCGTCGATCGTAGCGGCCGACGCGACCTCGGTGCAGTTGCAGCCTTGCAGTCCACCACGGGAGGCGGGAAAGAAGAAGAAGAAGAAGAAACACGAGCAGACCATCATGCGTCGAATGAATGCATGGGGGCGCAGGCGGTGGCGGGGCCCGCCGGCCGCTGCATGCATGCATGGGCTTGGTGCGTGGGGTCCACGCGGTTTCCCTCTTTCTCGCCCGCAAAGCCGCTTTGGCAAGTCATCGTCTTCCTCGTCGCTTTCCCAACCAAAATCTTCCACACCGCCTCCCTTCCATCGGCATCGGCTGGCTGCTTTTCTGGGCGCGGCCATGTGTTTCCCTGCCCGCGCACTATATTCGCTCCATCGATCACCTAGCTTAACTAGCTCGACAAAGATTGGGAGCTGCTCATTGATCTATCTACGCGTGTCTTAGGACTAATTAAATACCCCATCATTCATATATAAACATGGTGGTACGACGCGCACGTGATGTGTCGCCGAAACGCACCGGCCGGCCGGCCGCCTGCATGTGGAATGGGGAAGTACAGCTCGGTGAGGTGACTGAGACTTGCCCACCAAGAAACCGGCCGAGCATATCCGGCATCATGTATGTACGTACTGTACTGTTTGAGCATCTGGACCGACACTGTACGTGAGCTTAATTCGGCAGGGGCACCGCCTCCATAATAATTCGGTTAGGGGAATAACGAATTAGTGCTTTCCCCTTTAACTATGGTTCGATCAGTCGGCCGCCTCAGTGCTTGCATATGCATGCTCCATGGAACAAAGCGGCCTGACACTTGAATGCGGAGCAAAGCAAAAGTGGACAAGATCATATTCATGGATCCCATGTAGTTAGATACGCCTGATTTGTAAAACTGCGGTGGTAAAACATAGCAACTGAAATTCCTGCGTTTTATTTTTATTACTGACTTGCTCAGCGGGTAAAAACATTATGTGCATTGCACCAGAAGAGCATACAAACCGGTATGCCAATTACTAGTACCATTTTAAGAAAAACCAATATTAGCCGGTGAAAACATGCGGGGAAACAACGGGCTCTCTTCCTTCGATTTTATAAAAATAAAGTCGAAAGTAAGTAAATAGAAACAAGCAGGCAAGACGCGTCCACGATCAACCACATACCACAATAAAAGCGCAATGGCCAATGATGTTTTTTTAGCGAATGACTGGTCTCCCTCCCCAATTTCCATTAGGGGACTGATCTGCGCCGGCGCACCGGCCCAAATTTGGGCCGGTCAGCCCACAGCCGTCCGATACAGCTACAGCAGACCGTCAGATCTGCTCTTAGTCATCTTGTTCCTCCCTCCTTTATCTTTTCCTTCGTTTCCCACTCGCTAGCGCACCAGATCCGCACGAACAGCGCGTGCCAAAGAACTGCCTCCCCCCTCCCGACCACCCCCAACGCCGATGACCTCGCCGGCTCGCCGCCGCTCGCCGTCCTTGTTTCTAAAAAGCCGCAGTTCCAGGAGTCCGCCCATGGTTGCAGCAAAAAATCCCACGCTGGTGGAAGCTTCCATGGTTGCCTGTTGCAGCAAAAAAAAAACGTGCGTCGTCGTCGCCGGTGACCCTCACCGGTGCCTAGTTGCAGCAAAAACAAATCGTGCGTCATCCCCGCCGGCCACACTTCATTGTCGTGGTTTGTAGCAAAAATGAGTGCCGGTTGTAGCTTTCCTGTTACCGGTTGAAGCAAAAAATGCAGCTCCACCGGACCGCCGTTGCAACTCTGTTGGACTGCGGTTCCAGCTCTTGTGGCCATGGTTGCAGCTCCTCTTGCCTAGTTGTAGCACTCCATGCCAGCGACCGTGTCGTCCGCCATCACCGATGTAGCAAAAATGATCGCCAGTAGTAGCAAAATCAACAACGGTTGTAACAAAAAAATCGTCGTCTATCGTCTCGCCATGACTGTTTGTAGCAAAAAAAGATGCAGGTTGTAGCACCGATGCTCGTCGGTTGTAGCAAAAAAATTCCATGGTCACAACCTCGACGTCCACTGGTTCCAGCAATTTTGCGCCGAGAGGTTGAAGCACCGAGGCTCGTCGGTTGTAGCAAAAAATCACCATGGTTGTAACCTCGACATCGGTCGGTTCCAACAAAATTGCGACGAGGGGTGTAGTCCCATCATGGACGGTTGCAGCTCCGAGGCAGAGCTCCAATGGCGCGAATCAGAAGCGGATCTGGCCGAGGGCAGCCGGATCGGTCGATTCCTGTGGCGACGGCGTCCTGGGAGGCCTCCGGGCGACGACGGTTGACCATGGCAGCAGGGCCTGAGAAGGAGGCAGAGAAAGGAGAGGCGGAGACGAGCGACCAGAGAAGAGAAAAAGGAGGAAGAAGACGCACGTGGGCGGGCCCCCCATCCTACGTGTCGCTAGCCGAGTCGCTGAATGTGTTCACGCGTGGACGGGACCGGCCGAAAGGTTCGTCCGGCGCACCATCGTGAAACGTTTCCCTTTCCATTAAGAGAAACCATATGGTTCATAAAGTCAAAGTGCGGGATAGGAGAAATGGATGTAGGTCAGCAACATACAATATACAGAAGATTGGAGACGAAATAGAAGAAAGGGATCAAGAACTGGTAGGAGGAGATCTGGTCCGAAGGGAAGCAGATCATTCCAGCGAAGATAAAAGCGGTCGAGGAACCTACTTGCGATACAAGCAATCGCTTACACTTGCCAATCACACATCACCAGTGACAAAGGAGAACCAGCCTGACCTGAAGAATAAGGAGATCATGAAGCAGGTGGAGTCCAATGGCGCCAAACAGAGAAACAAGAACCTCTGAGGCAGCTCATCCCATGGCGGTGAGCTCCGCGTGACGGAGGGACGCGGTGTGGGGCTGGGGTACGGTCCACACCCCCCCTTCACTAAGTACCGAATGAAAACTAAAGCATGTATTGAGACAATTTACACGAAGGAAAAGCAGATTGAATTTAAATATGTGTAGCAGAGGTAACCAGTGGTGCTCGATGGCGATAGGGTATTTGTTCGACCAGTTCGTCCTTCTGCACAAGGACTATGTCTGGTTGGAGGGGCTGTGACTTAACACAGAAGATAAACTCTCTTCACCCTATTCTCCTCGACAATTGGTTCGTCAACCAATGCCGATCACTCGTGGTAGATACTTGAGGCGATCTCCAAACCTTTACAGACTTCTTCTTCGAGAACCACAATCACTCTTGGTCTGTGAAGAAATTGACACCTAACCGTCTAGAGAGTTTGCAGCTCTCAACAGTAATGGGCGGAGCGTACTGAACTTAGATTCGAGTGATGGTGAACCACTATCTAATTCTTCGGCTCTAGGGTTTTCTCTCGGTGGATTTTAAACTCAAATCGCTCAGAGAGGGGGTTGCTCAACAATCTTCTCAGAATCAAACGGAGCAGCCACCGGACAAAGCCGGCGCGGGGTGGCTATTTATAGCCGCAACCTTCCCTGGAGGGAAATGACCATTTTGGACGGTCCAGCCAATGGCCAACCGACACGTTTACAACAGTCTGGATTTTGGAGCAACAGTAACATTACTTGAGGAACAAGTAATGCTAACTCCTCGGTCTGAGACAAATCTCTCGCACCGAACAAGATCACAGTCTCTTGCTGTCAAGTATTTGCTCGGAACGCAAAGAGATTTCTCTTGCGACTTTCGTAGGATTTGGGTTTAGCATCAGACAATCAAAGTTTCGAACGCTACACCCCTCTTAATAGTACGGTGGTCCTATGACTCAATAAAGAGAAGAAGAAGAAGAACGAAATAAATGCTACATCTTCACTTCGTCTTCAATCTCTTCAGACGCGGTCATTTTTCTTCGGACAGACACCGAACCAATTGGTTCACTTCAACAATTTTTGGCGGGTCACTCTTGTTATCATAATCTTCGGTGATAACCTTCGCTGCACTACAGGGAGATTATCTCCGTCGTTTGCATCAAACTCCTCGCTATCTCAGGGACCTGTTACTTTGTGTGCACTAGCAAACACATAAGTCCCAAACTGTTTATGTCAACAAACTCCAAAACACAAGGGGCCTATCATTGCACCAACAATCTCCCCCTTTTTGGACGGTTGTTGACAAAACAGATAATCATCGAAGTGAAGATGGATAAGTGAAAAATAATTCCAACAAGAGTGAATTAGCGTTACTTGGCTCGATGATGAAATATACTCCCCCTAGATGTATGTAGGGTTATAGATATGACATAAAATCTCCTGCAATTCATTGAAGTATGTAGAGGAAATTTCAATCATTCAAGATAATGATTCGCACTGATAATATATAATCTATCGAGATTGTAGTGCAATCATTCACAACTTCTGATAATAATTCCACCTGCAAAACAAATGCTTCGAGAGAAATGGTGCAGCAAGCGGGGTTATTAATATTACAGCACTGCAGTTTTACATCATAGCACAGATAGTCTTTAAGGCAAGAGTTTCAAATCGCACGGGAAATCAAACCAAATAAACAAGAGAGCAAATGTATCGAAACTCGATGTAATTCTCCCCCTTTTTGTCAACTAGTGTTAAAAAGGTGACGATTAACATGAGTGTTGAAGCGGTGAACTTGATTCACTCAGTGGCATCTCCAGAAGAACTGTTGGAAGAGACTTCAGATTCGGAAGTGACTGGCTCAACTTCATCATCAACAGTAGCAAATTTTTCTCCAAAAACAGCAGCTTGAGGCTGAGATGATGAAGGCTTGGATCCGCCACTTGAGTTGCATGAGAAAGCACATTTCCTTCGGTTGGCTTCTCCGTCGGTGAGGTGGCTTCAGATTCTTCGAGCATTTTGCGAAGCTTGAGATGAAGTAAATCAGTTGTTGGTTCACGAGCAAGCAGAGGTGGAGTTATGCGATTTTGGAAATCTTCATCAGAAAAACCTTTGTCAATGAAATCATAAAGTTCTTTGAGATCGACGTGTAGGAGTTGTTTTTCGGTGAAGAACTTGCGAAGCAATTTCCAGAGACCACTACTGCAGGATGCTGCTAACGCGGCACTACGACTAGAGATCCTTTGACAAAACTGTGTGCGATGCATTAATCGCAAACGGTGATTTTAAAAAAACCGTCAAAAAGATGCAAAACAATTGCGATGAAGGATACATCAAACACGGTTCAGAGTTTAGTTGCGTGTGCGATGCGGGGCATACGGTTGATCCATATGAACTGTTTGCGATGAGATAGAACAACAGAAATGGGCAGCCAGATCAAGGTGTGTGCAATATACGACATACAGTTCACCCCAATGAACTGTTCGTGATGAGGCGGAACAATAGAAACGGGCAGCCAGATGAAGGTGTGTGCGATTGAGGGCATACACTTTAAACGGATGAACTGTTTGCGATTAGGCAACACAAAAGAAACGGTCAGCCAGATCAAGGTGTCTGCGAATGTCGGCATACACTTCACACGGATGAACTATTTGCGATTAGCCACAACAAACAGAAATAGTTAGACATATCAATGTGTGTGCGCTAGATGGGCACACATTCTAATTAAAAGTGTGCGCGATGGTAATAACGAGCACGCACGGTTGATGGAACAAGACGTGTGCTGACATCGCCTATTGCGGTGCACCCTATGGTGCAAACGCCACGTACGCGGCCGACAACGCGTGCCCACGTTAGGCCGTTCGGGAATAGTGCTGCACTTAGAAATTATAGAGCCGTCTATAAATTTTGAGCATGCGTCCCGTCACATTTCAAATTACTACCATGCTATATTTAATTGAAAACCTGTTCACACTGATCAAAACCTAAATGGTTTCCCACTTAGGAGCGTATTAGTACTCGGTTACAAATACTACCTACTCCAAGATGATAGCACATTCCTCCTCAACTCCTCATCCACAAAAACGAACAAGGCATTCATCGTCGCTCCCTTGCGTCTGCCATGGCCCGCATGAGTTCTGGGTCGAGAGATTACTACCAAGGAGAGGCGAGCATGGAAGCGGAAGGACGAGAGATGTCGTGCCTCACCACAAAACATCCGACATGTCCCGCCGTAGCAGCACAGAGGTCCCGCCGTGCCGTCGATGCAGCAGACTGGTCCAGCCGCACAGCGGAAGCAGCAGAGATGTCCCTCCGCGTCGTGAATGCAGTAGAGATGTCCGTTCGTGCTGCGGCAGCCTGGGAAAATGTCTCGCGGGCAGGCGAGGACTCTCATAGGCGCATGCGCGCTATGCTCGATGACCTGATGGGTCGGATCTCCGACTGGATGAAGCTGTAGGATGAGATGAATGCCTAGTTTGAAAATGCTACCAGCGTCATCCGGGGACTAGGGGAGGACAAGGCAAAGCTCCGCACCGAGGGCGACCTGTTGAGGGCGAAGATCGCCGGAACGACGAAGCAGCACGAGGAGACCACTGCCTTGTTGAAGAGGACCGACGTCATCATCAAGAAACTTATGGACGAGAATGCCATGCTTCGCATCGAGCGCCAAAGGCTGGTGGAGGAATCCATGGATGCTCTCAAGCAGCGTCTTGAGGACACGAAAGAGCTCATCGCCACTCGCCGTGGGAAGTAGTCTCTGCGGGAACTAGCAACGCATCAAGAAAGTAGAGATTAGCGAGCCAGATCGTTGTCTGCGTCTTCCTTCTTCTTTTGCCCTTGTGTATTTCGGGTGTTGCCGCATGTGGCTTTTTTAATTATCTTCCTAAATATGTAAGACAATTATTATCCACATTCATTGTCCTTATATTCATTAGTCTTGCTATAATTCGCAGTCGATGCTATATAGGTCCGTCGGATCTTACATCAAGATCCGTGCGAAACTTTATTTCCAGATTTTCTTTTCTCTCTCTTAAATCTCAGTCGAGTGAGAAATAGTCACGCCATTAAACAGGGGCTCGGGCGCCATTAATCGAGACGTTAGGAGAGAGGTGGGCGGCGGATAGAGGTTAAAGGGCTCTCCTCCCGATGAGCACGTGCAGGGGTCTGATCGCACGCCTCCCGTACTCAAATAGCTACCCCGCACAGCACCTCCTAGCCAATAAAAAAGGGGACGCATGGCGGCGCGTAAATGGTAAGTAGAACACCCACGGTTTCAATAATACTTGTGTTTACGATTGTAACGTGACAACACTTGTTCCAAAATGACTTTGTTGATTGTTAATGTGTGCGCCTTCGCAAATCAGACAAAAAATTTACCACGACATATTGGTCCCATGTCATCACACCATGCCAAGTTTCATGATTTTCAGGCGAGTTTTGGATTTACGGGAATTTTAAAACCAAGTTTCTCGATGTTTTCGGCCGAGCCAAGACGCCCAGATGTTTGAATTCCATTCTCATTTCTTGCATGAGACCTAGAAATTCGCCCAAGTACACATGAATGATTTTTCAACTAACTTTGGCGCACTAGAGCATGTGCTTGTAGTTCAAATTTGAATTATGTGCATTAAATGCCTGGAAATTCAATTAATGTATAAAAAGGCCAAACGAACCCCGAAAAATTCCAAATTTAGCACGAAACTCCTATTGGTCTAAGCTGCCTGTGTAAAAAAATCAAGGCGGGAGAAGGCAGTGTATGTCGTTTCGCACACGGAGATGACACGTTCCCTCTCGGAACCACGAGCCTTCTTGAGAGAAGCTCCGGTTTGCAAGAAGCTTATACCAAAGCTTGTCCCAGTTCGGCCAAAAGAATTACCACAGTATATTGGTACCATGTCATGACACCATGCCAAGTTTCATGATTTTCATGCGTGTTTTGGATTTACAGGAATTAAAAACCAAGTTTCTCAATATTTTCGGCCGAGCCACGACGCCGATGTTTGAATTTCATTCCCATTTCTTGCATGGGACCTAGGAATTCACCCAAGGACACACATGTGATTTTTCAACCAACTTTGGTGCACTGGAGCATGTGCTTCTAGTTCAAATTTGAAATATGCACATTAAATGCCCAAAAAATCAATTAATGTATAAAAAGGCCAAACGAACCCGGAATAATTCCAAATTTTAACACGACACTCATATAGTTCTATGCTGTCTCTGTAAAAATTCAAGGGGGGGGGGAGGCAGCGTATATTGTTTCGCACACTAAGGTGACACGTTCCCTCTCGGAACCACGAGCCTTCTTGAGAGAAGCTCCGGTTTGCAAGAAGCTTATAAAAAACTTGTCCCAATTCGGCCAATTTTTTACCACAGCATGTTGGTGCCATGAAATGACACCATGCCAAGTTTCATGATTTTCAGGTGAGTTTTGAATTTACAGGAATTTATAATACCAAGTTTCTCAATGTTACCGGCCGAGCCTGTCGGATTCAGGGTTCCGCAGACCCTTGAGAGGTTCGAACTCTGGGGTGCGTGCGAAGAACTCGTCCTCCCCAGTCTGCCTGCACACTGATCCCTCGGTCTAGCTCGACGAACCCAATGGACAAGGGACACAACCATTTATCCTAGTTCGGGCCACCTTGTGGTGTAATACCCTACTCCAGCTTTGTGGTGGATTGCCTCGAGGGGCTGAGGATGAACTAGTACAGTGGAAGAACAGCCTCAGGAGGTGAGGTGTTCTTGTGCTCGTTGAGCTGGTGAGTTGGTCAGGGTGGAATGGATCCGATCCCCCTCTATGGTGGTGGCTAGGTCCTATTTATAGTGGCCTTGGTCCTCTTCCCAAATGTAGGCGGGAAGGGATCCCACAACGACCAAATTCAAAGGGAGACAACTAGTACAAGTTATCCTGACAAAAGTAGTCTTCGGCTGCAAAAGCATCTGGTGGTGACGCCGCGGTGGGCTCCGCGATGACCTCCGTCTTGCCGTCCTGGCGGTCTTGGTCTTGTTGCACTAAAATGGAAACCTTTGCTTGATTCCTCGGGACTCCGCGCCTGCGCTTGCCTCCTTAGCACCAAAGAGGAAACTGGTACACTGCTCCTGCTGGCGCCTGCCTGGCCTTGGTCGTCATGGATCACGTCATATGAACCTCGCGAGGTGCAGCTTGCATACATATCTCCACTCCTCGGGAGCCAACCTGGGGAGGCCGCCCCCCAGGGAGGTCTTGGTGTCATCTGCCTCGCGAGGCTTGGCCCCTCGCGAGGGTCTTGGGTTGTTGTTGCTGAAGCTGGGCCGTACCAGGCCGTTGACGGAGCCGTGCCGTGGGCCACAGGCATGCAAGTCTGGGTACCCCGTTCCCAGAACACCGACAGTAGCCCCCGGGCCCAAGGCGCGCTCGAGCTTGGCTTCGAGGTGAAGCCAAAGGGCAAGTGCGGAGCGCCGCGGGCCCTAACCGCCTGCGGCCTTGGTCGATGCGTCGCGATTGATGGGACGTGGGTGTCTCCGCTTCCCCATGCTGCCTCGACAACCGTTCAACTTGGCGAGACCCTGCTGCATGCAGAGGAAAATCATCATTGCGTGCGATCACGGAGGCCGACGGTTGGCCTTCCTCTGGCTATAAATGAGGGGAGTGGAAGAGCCCCCTTGCTCATCTCCGTCTTCTCGCCACCCGCTCCTTCTTCTTCCTTCTTGCCTTGCCATCTTGTCGTAGCACCCATGGCGCTGATACGTCCATTTTGCATCATGTTTTCTTACTGTTATTTATAATGTTTTTATCCATAATAATGCTTTTTGGAGTAATTCTAATGCCTTTTCTCTCATAATTTGCAAGTTACACACCAAGAGGGAGAATTTCGGCAGTTGGAAATCTGGACCTGAAAAAGCTACGTTAGGCTACCTATTCTGCACAACTCCAAATGAGCTGCAACTTCATGGAGATTTTTTATGAAATATATAAGAAATATTGGAGCAAATAACTACCAGAGGGGGCCCACCAGGTGGGCACAACCCACCTGGGCGCGCTAGGGAGCCCAGGCGTGCCCTGGTGGGTTGTGCCCTCCTCGGCCCACCTCCGGTGCCCATATTCTGGTATATAAGTCATTTTTCCGAGAAAAAATAAGGAGAAGACTTTCGGGACAGAGCGCCGCTGTCTCGATGCGGAACTTGGGCAGGAGCACTTTTGCCCTCCGGCGGAGCGATTCTGCCGGGGGAACTTCCCTCCCGGAGGGGGAAATCATCATCATCATCATCAACAACAACTCTCCCATCTTGGGGAGGGCAATCTCCATCGACATGTTCACCAGCACCATCTCATCTCAAACCCTAGTTCATCTGTTGTATTCAATCTTGTTACCGGGACTATAGATTGGTGCTAGGGGGTGACTAGTAGTGTTGATTACATCTTGTAGTTGATTACTATATGGTTTATTTGGTGGAAGATTATATGTTCAGATCCATTATGCATATTAATACCCCTCTGATCATGAGCATGTTGATTATTTGTGAGTAGTTACTTTTGTTCTTGAGGTCACGAGAGAAATCATGTTGCAAGTAATCATGTGAACTTGATATGTGTTCGATATTTTGATAGTATGTATGTTGTGATTCCCTTAGTGGTGTCATGTGAATGTCGACTACATGACACTTCACCATATTTGGGCCTAAGGGAATGCATTGTGGAGTAGTAAATAGATGGTGGGTTGCGAGAGTGACAGAAACTTAAATCCTAGTTTATGCACTATTCCGTAAGGGACCGATTGGATCCTAGAGTTTAATGCTATGGTTAGGATTTATCCTTAATACTTTTCTCGTAGTTGCGGATGCTTGTGGGAGGGTTAATCATAAGTAGGAGGTTTGTTCAACTAAGAACATCACCTAAGCACCGGTCCACCCACATATCAAATTATCAAAGTAGCGAACACAAATCAGACCAACATGATGAAAGTGACTAGATGAAATTCCCGTGTACCCTCAAGAACGCTTTGCTTATCATAAGAGACCGTTTTGGCCTGTCCTTTGCCTCAGAAGGATTCGGATACCTTGCTGCATACTTATTTCTACTATCGTTACTTGCTCGTTACAAATTATCTTGCTATCAAACTACTCGCTACTTACAGTTTCAGCACTCGCATACATTACCTTACTGAAAACTACTAGTCATTTCCTTCTGCTCCTCGTTGGGTTTGACACTCTTACTTATCGAAAAGAGATACACTTGATCTCCTATACTTGTGGGTCATCAGGCGCTGACGAGGAATTTCTCCGCTGCCAAGAAGGGGAAGGCCCCCAAGGAGGGGCCCGGCTCGCCGCCGCCCAAGAGAGGGCGAGGTCGCCCCCGCAAGCATGCCGCGACTCCTGCGGTGGCTCCTTGGGGGCACGGGCGCGCCTCGAGTGGCCGCGGCGGTGCTTCTTCTCACGGCGGGAGCCGCCAGGGGCGAGGCAGCCCCTGTGATGGAGGGAGGCGCGCCGTGGTCGTCCGGCCTCCTCGACCACGCTTTCATTCAACGGAGGTGCTTCCGGAGTTTGTTGTGTGGTCGGAGAGGCCGACCGGCACCTGTCTCCCGCTCCCTCGCTTCTTCGCGGGCGAGCTGCCGGTCGCGGGCCTTGACGGCCTCTGGCTGCAGGCTGACGGCTGCTGCAGCAAGGCTTCATGGGTCGGGGTCGAAGTTTTCGTCGCCGGGAACGTGACCTTGGCCTGCGGCTGGCAGGCGTTTGCCCACGCGCGCGGCCTGAGCGGGAGGTGCACCCTCCACTTCAAGTGAGATGGCGTCGTGATCCTCTATGTGAGGGTGTTTGGGGAAGATGGCCGTCGTGTAGGGTGCTGGCTCAAAGACGGCGGTGGCGACGATGAGCTTGGCCTTGACGACAGCCGTGACGACGCTGAGGGTGAGCTTGCTCTTGGCGACGGCCGCGGCTCATTCAACAGCGACGGCTCCTCCTCTAGCAAGAGCACAAGCAGCGGCGGCTATGACCAGCCGCCACGTCGCCAGGCTCGCTTCGAGGAAGGTGGCGGATCGTCTCGTCGCCACGCTCCGGTGAAGCGGGAGGAAGGCTCGGGCTGAGCCTGGGGGGCCTCCGGAGCCCGGCCTCGGGAGCTGATGTGGTTGCGCGGCCCACATTTGTTTATCCTTTCCTTTCTCCTACATTTTGAAAAAAGTAGAAGATCCTGCTGGGGTGTGTAATGAACCATGGTACTTATGCCACTATGCTATGTTTATTGTTCTGATGTTATGCTGCGAAGTTCGTGTTCCGAGTAGGTGCGTTAGGATAACTTAGCTTGGTACACTCGCGGTAGTTTCCCACCTCGCGAGGGCACGCCCTTTGGTATCTGGTGAGGCCCCCTTGCTGCCGACTCAGGAGCCGTTGGCCTCAGGAGACATCATCAAGCTGCAGAATTGTTAGAAAGCTCGTCGGGTGTCTTGTTCTTCCTTGCGCGAGCCCTCAGGCATGGGCTAGTCGTGGCTTAGTGCACCGCGTCACGGTACCCGGGGGCACAGATTTAAGAGGGTGCGCAAATCACGAGCTCATTCGAGGGCGCCTCGCGAAGATCAAGGAGGCCGAAGCTCTGTAGTGATAGGGCTTTGGCGAGGTGTGTTCGCGGCATGGGCGAGCCCAACGCACGCACACACCTGCCCAGCCCCTGCGCGAGGCACATGAGGGAGAGCGACGGGCAACTGCCGTTCTCCCTGATCCAAGACAAAAAGGCGAGCGGAGCAAAAAGGAGAAAAACCCAACTTGGCAATCGAGAAACGCTAGAACTCCAAATTCCATCAAAAGGTTGAAAACCAGCTACAGAAAGCAAGCAAATGAACAGCCGCGTCTGGCACCTAGTCTAGTCTTCTCACCAGCGCGGTGCTAAGTGCTGCCACTAGGACATGGGAGGGAGCCCCCGAGGCCCGAGGGCGGCACTCCGGAGACTCCGGGGCGTGTACAACCCCACTCATTATTACGTGAGAGTGTCACGAGTGGAGACCTTCACAGGCACTAGGCCTTGCTTCATGGGTAGAACTTCCGGAGGTGCTGGATGTTCCAGGCGTTCTGGATTGGGATCCCCTCCTGCGTCTCCAGGCGCGCGGCGCCAGGCCTGGAGACGCGGGCAATCCTAAACGGGCCCTCTCACATGGGAGAGAGCTTATGCAGCCCCTCCCTGGAGAGCACCCGCCTCAAGACGAGATCACCTACCTCGAGCGTCCTGGAGCGGATGCTGCGGCAGTGGTACTGTCGCAGCGCCTGCCGGTACCTTGCCGCCTGGAGCGAGGCTTGACGGCGGCTTTCCTCCCCCAGCACGAGGTCCATCCCCAGTGTGGTGTCCTGGCGTGCCTCGTCAAAGGCCAAGACCCGCGCGGAGCGATGCTTGACCTCGTGTGGGAGAACCGCTTCAGCTCCGTAGACGAGGAAGAATGGAGTTTCGCCGGTTGGCTTGGTCGCGGTGGTGCGGATGGACCACATCACGGACTGGAGCTCGTCCAGTCAGCCCCTGCCGCAGGCCTCGAGCTTCTTCTTGAAAGTTCTTGCCTTGAGGCCCCTCAGGACCTCTGCGTTTGAGCGCTCGGCTTGGCCGTTGCTCCTGGAGTGTGCCACTGAGGCGTAGCATATTTGCGTTCCAAGGTGAGCACAGTATGCTTTGAAGAGGTTGCTAGTGAACTGCGAGCCGTTGTCGTTGATGATACGATTTGGAACCCCGAACCGGCTCACAAGGCCCTTGATGAACTTGACTGCCGAGCTGGCTGGGATGGTGTGGACAGCCTCCACCTCCGCCCACTTGGTGAACTTGTCGATGGCGACGTAGAGGTAGCGGTAGCCCCCGGGTGCTCTAGGGAATGTGCCCAAGATGTCCAGCCCCCAGACTGCAAACGGCCACGAGAGAGGGATGGCCTGGAGACCCTGAGCAGGCTGGTGGGTTTGCTTGGTGTGGTACCGGCAAGCTTCGCAGGATCTCACTAGCTTGGTTGCATCGTTGAGCGACGTCGGCCAATAGGATCTGCTGTGGAATGCCTTGCCCATGAGGAGCGCGATGACGAGTGATGCCCGCAGTCCCCACCGTGTATGTCAGTCAATAACTCACACCCCTGCTCCCTGGAGATGCATCGCAAAGAAACATCGTTTGGCCGTTTCCGGTAGAGCTCACCGTCCTGAATGCAGTAGGCAGTGGCCTGCCGAGCCACGCGTTCTGCGTCTTCTTCCTTCTCTGGCAGGGTTCCCTGAAGCAGGTACGCCTTGAACTCTTCGGTCCAGCACCCCTCCTGAGGCTCGAGCGCGAGGAGCAGACGCGCTCCTGAGGTCGGGTCACAGGCGGGATCTCCCGAGGTTGGTGCTGGGGGGAGCTCCTCCTGAGGCAGTGTTGCCTCCACAGTAGGCGGGGACTGCTGATGGCTTGAAGAGCCACTCCTCGAAGATGCCAGGCTCCTGAGGCAGGCGCCTGGATGCTCTCTTGGCGATATCATCGGCTTCCTTGTTCGTGCCGCGAGGCACATGCTGCAGTTCTAGGCCCAAGAATTGTTTCTCAATTTTGCATACCTTCGCAAGATATGCCTCCATGTGGTCGTCCTTCGGCTCGTATACTTTGTTGGAGAAGTTGACGAGGAGCTGGGAGTCGCCCTTGATGGTGAGACGCTTTACTCCCAAGGCTGCTGCAGCCTTGAGACCGGTGATCAAGCCTTCGTACTCTGCGATGTTGTTGGAAACCTTCTCGCCCTGCTAGAAGCAGAGTTGCACGGCATAGTAGAGCTTGTCCTGTGTGGGCGAGATGAGCCTGGCTCCAGCCCCTGTGCCCTGGCGCACGAAGGCGCCGTCGAAGTACATGACCCAGCCGTTTGGTGCCTCGCTTCCTGGTGAGAGGGGTTAGTCCTCACCTTCTTTGGGGCTCGGGACGTCGGTCCATTCCGCCACAAAGTCGGCGAGCGCCGCACCTTTGATGACCCTGGTGGTGCTGAACTCCAAATGGAACACCTACAATTCAATGTTCCATTCGGCGACTCTCCCCGCTGCATTGGGGCTCCGGAGCACCCTCTCCGGTGGGTAAGCCGAGACGACTTTGATGGGGTTGCCTTGGAAGTAGTGGCGCAGCTTGCGGGAGGCGACGAGAAGTGCGAGCAAGAGATATTGCGGCAAGGGGTAGCGCGCCCGCGCGTCGCGCAGTACCGTGGTGACGTAGTACACTGGGTGCTCGACGAGGGCGGAAGCACTGGTGAGGTCTTGCACCTCCTGAGGCCGGGGGCCTCAGGAGCTTGGCCATTGGTTGGGGCAGCCAGGTCCCCTGGAGCGCCGTCCTGGGGGGCTTGGTCATCTGTTGGGGCCACCAAGGCCTCAGGGGCGCCGTTCTGAAGCTGTGTCGTCTTGGCTGGGTGCGCGGTGTCGCATGGCAGGCCCTTGGCTTGGTGCTCCTCTCGGACGGCCACCAGCGCTGCGCTGGCAGAGTGAGGCATGGCAGCCAGGTAAATCACCAGGGGATCAAGAGGACGCGGCACCACCATTACCGACGGTCTGGTGAAGTATCTCTTGAGGTCTTGAAACGCCGCGTCAGCCTCTGGAGTCCACTCGAACAACCCCTTCTTCTTCATCAGCTTGAAGAACGAGAGGGCGCGCTCCCCTAGCTTGGAGATGAAGCGCCCCAGCGAGGTCACACAGCCTGCCAGCTTTTGCATTTCCATAAGATTATGTGGTGGGCTCATCCTTTCTATTGCCTTGACCTTCTCTGGGTTAGCCTCGATTCCCCTGTGCGACACCAGAAAGCCCAACAGCTTGCCGGAGGGGATGCCAGACACACACTTCTCCGGGTTGAGCGCAGGTCCACCTTGCACAGACTAGCGAACGTTTCTTCGAGGTCCTCGATGAGGGTCCTTGCCTCCCGAGACTTCACCACTATGTCGTCGACGTATGCCTCGGCGTTCCTCCCGAGCTGTTGGCCCAAAGCGATGTGCATCAGCCGCTGGAAGGTTGCTCCGGTATAACACAGCCCAAAGGGCATACATGTGTAGCAATACACCCCGCATGGGGTCAGGAAGGCCGTCTTCTCAACATCTTGCACCTCCATCTTGATTTGGTGATACCCTGAGAATGCGTCCAGGAAGCACAGCAGGTCGCACTCGGTGGTGGAGTCGACGATCTGGTTGATGCGCAGAAGCGGAAAGGGGTCTTGAGGGCAAGCCTTGTTAAGGTTGGTGAAATCGACGCACATGCGTTCCTTCCCGCCTTTCTTGGGGATGATGAGTGGGTTCGCCAACCATTCTGGGTACCGCACCTCCCGAATGACACCAACATCTTGCAGCTTGCGGGTCTCTTGGATGATGAACGACTGCTTCTCCGTGGACTGCCGCTGCACCCTCTGCTTCACCGGGCGTACATTGGGGCACACCCTCAGGTGATGCTCGATTACGCCCCTTGGGACCCCAATCAGATCCTTGGGCTCCCATGCAAACACCTCCTTGTTCGCGCGCAAGAAATCGACCAACGCCCTTTATTGATCCGGAGCAAGGTTTGCACCTATGGTGAAGGTGGCTCCTGATGCCCCATCCTTTTCAACCGGCACCTGCTTCGTCTTGGCCCGATCTTGAGAGAACAACTGCTTCTTCTTTGCCAACGCAGCCCCCGGGACCTCAGGGGCACCTTCATCAGCTGGGCGCGCTGCCGCCACGGCCCTGAAGCCGAGCTTGAGGGCCGTCAGGGCCTCCTTGGTGTCTCCGACCATGGTGAGGACGCCGCTGCTCCCCGGCATCTTCATGAGGTTGTAGGAAGGGTGAGTCACTACCATGAACTTGGCCAGGGCCGGGTACCCGAGGATGGCGTTCTGCGGGTGGCTGATACGTGCGATGTCGAAGTCGATAAGCTCGGTGCAGTAGTTGTCACGGGTATAAAGGTGACGGGGAGGCGGATCTGCCCCAGGGGGCTGGTGGAGCCGTCAACAACCCCGGAGAATGGCTTAGTGGGGCGGAGCCGGCCATGTGGCATGTGAAGCAGGCCGAAAGCTTCCACGTTGAGCACGTTGAGGCCGGCTCCGCCATCGATGAGGGTCTTGGTTACCGCCACATTGCAGATGGTGGGGGTGCATAGCATCAGGAGCGCACCTGCACCCGCGGTGGTCCCTCGAGTCAAAGGTGAGGTCGTCCTTGGGTGCCGTCCATCCTGGAGGAGCTCCCTGCCGCACGCAGGCGGCGCCCACCTGGCGAAAGAATGGCTTGACATGGTGATCCGAGGAGGGCGCCTAAGAACTACCTAGGAGGGCTGCAATGGCGTGAGGCGCCGGTGCCGCAAAGCGCGCGATGAGGAGGCCGCGCAGCTCCTCCCAGGAGGCCAACGAAGATCCTGGCAGGTTGAGAAGCCAGGCGCGCACCGCGCCCGCAAGGGCCATGGGAAGCCAGTTTGCCATGACCTTGTTGTCACCACCTGCCGCCCAGACAGCCTCCTCGTACACCCAGAGGAAGCCTGTCGGGTCCTCCACGCCGTCTTATCGGGGTGGCAGGTCCGGCCTGAACTTGGGCGGCCACTGCACCCGCCGCATGGCGGGGGTGAAGGCTCGGAGGCCCTCGACTTCTCCGAAAGCACATGCCGACTTGGTTGATGGAGGAGCGTCCGCCATGAGGGCCGAATGGCGGAGCGCAACGGATGGGGCGGTAGATCTTCGACGCACCCCTACCTGGCGCGCCAAATGTCAGATTCAGGGTTCCGCAGACCCTTGAGAGGTTTGAACTCTGGGGTGGGTGCGAAGAACTCGTCCTCCCCAGTCTGCCTGCACACCAATCCCTCGGCCTAGCTCGACGAACCCAATGGACAAGGGACGCAATAGTTTATCCTAGTTAGGGCCACCTTGTGGTGTAATACCCTATTCCAGCTTTGTGGTGGATTGCCTCGAGGGGGTGAGGATGAACTAGTACAATGGAAGAACAGCCTTGGGAGGTGAGGTATTCTTGTGCTCGATGAGCTGGTGAGTTGGTCAGGGTGGAATGTATCCGATCCCCCTCTATGGTGGTGGCTAGGTCCTATTTATAGTGGCCTTGGTCCTCTTCCCAAATGTAGGCGGGAAGGGATCCCACAATAGCCAAATTCAAAGGGAGACAACTAGTACAAGTTATCCTGACAAAAGTAGTCTTCGCCTGCAAAAACATCTGGTGGTGACGCCGCGGTGGGCTCCGCGATGACCTCCGTCCTGCCGTCCTGGCGGTCTTGGTCTTGTTGCACTGAAATGGAAACCTTTGCTTGATTCCTCGGGACCCCGCGCCTGCGCTTGCCTCCTTAGCACCAAAGAGGAAACTGGTACACTGCGCCTGCTGGCGCCTGCCTGGCCTTGGTCGTCATGGCTCACATCATATGAACCTCGCGAGGTGCAGCTTGCATACATATCTCCGCTCCTCGGGAGCCAACCTGGGGAGGCCGCCCCCCAGGGAGGTCTTGGTGTCATCCGCCTCGCGATGCTTGGCCCCTCGCGAGGGTCTTGGGTTGTTAATGCTGAAGCTGGGCCGTACCGGGCCGTTGATGGAGCTGCGCCGTGGGCCGCAGACATGCAAGTCTGGGTACCCCCGTTCCCAGAACACCGACAGAGCCACGACGCCCAGATGTTTGAATTTCATTCTCATTTCTTGCATGGGACCTAGAAATTCACCCAAGGACACACATGTGATTCTTCAACCAACCTTGGCGCACTTGAGCATGTGCTTGTAGTTCAAATTTGAATTATTCACATTAAATGCCCAGAAACTCAATTAATGCATAAAAAGGGTCAAACGAACCCGGAATAATTCCAAATTTTAACACGACACTCATATAGTTCTATGTTTGCTCTGTAAAAAAATCAAGAGGGTGGGGGCAACATATGTCGTTTTGCACACAAAGGTGACACGTTCCCTCTCGAAACCACATGCCTTCTTCAGAGAAGCTCCAATTTGCAAGAAGCTTATACCAAAACTTGTCCCAATTTGGCCAATTTTTTTACCACAGTATGTTGCTGCCATGAAATGACACCATGCCAAGATTCATGATTTTCAGGCGAGTTTGGGATTTATAGGAATTTAAAAACCAAGTTTCTCAATGTTTTCGGCCGAGCCACCACGCCCAGATGTTTAAATTTCATTCCCATTCTTGCATGGGACCTATAAATTCACCAAAAGACACACATGTGATTTTTCAACAAACTTTGGTGCACTGGAGCATGTGCTTATAGTTTGAATTTGAATTATGCACATTAAATGCCTAGAAACTCAATTAATGCATAAAAATGCTAAATGAATCCAGAATAATTCCAAATTTTAACACGACACTCATATAGTTGCATGTTCATCATAGATAAATGTTCTAGCAATTCAAACACCATCCTTTCCCTCCGTAACACCATTTTGTCTTTCAAAACAAAATGAAAAAAATCAGGTATACCACAAACAGTTTAGTACCGAGAATCGTTTGGGATGCGATATAAAATATCTTGGCGCACCGTATTTTCTGGCTTACGCAGGAAGCTTCGTCGTCTACAGTACCGCCCGCACTTGAACCACACTTGCGGGCCAGTTTCTCGCGGCACCGAGCGAAATTTTTCTGCCACCGCGGAAACATCTATCCCCACGCACCAAAAGCCACATTTCCACTATTCCTCCTTACTTTCCAAGTTCAAACCTTCACCACTGCTTAGTGGCAGCACCGCGTCCTCACCGGCGACCCTTCTTCTTGCAGTGCTGCCTCCTCGCCGGCGACCCTTCTTCTTGCAGTGCCGCCTCCTCGCCGGCGACTCTTCTTCTTGCTGCGTAGCCTCGTTGATATGGTCAGGTAATCCACACCCCACCCACACCATCCTCCTCCTACCCTGTCCCACATTCCCCGACAGACAGTGCGACACCTTCCACCGAAATCACTGGCCCCGTCCTCCAATTAAGCGCCGCCCATAGCCATTTTGCACGCATTATAACATGGAGCTTAGTAGCATCTGGCAGCGGAGAAGCAAATCGCGGCCGCAGCGCGAATGAGGTTGCTACGGCTGCCATGTGTGCCGACTAGCAGATCTTGGAGGAGCACATCATTTTCGAGGCCACCGTCGACACCACCACATGGTTGTCTACTTTAAAATACAGTTCATGTTGTTTTCTCGAGGCCACTGTCGGTGTCAAAACCGGTCGATCTCGGGCAGGGGGTCCCGGACTATGCGTTTGAGGATCGAAGGTAACAAGGGACAAAGGGGACACGATGTTTACCCAGGTTCGGGCCCTCTTAATGGAGGTAAAACCCTACTTCCTACTTGGTTGTCTTTGATGAGTATAGGGGTTATAAGAGTTGATGCACCTCGAGATCGTAATGGCTAAACCCTAGCCGTCTAGCCTATGTGAATTCTGATAGCCTCTATGGACTTAAACCCTCCGGTTTATATACACACTGGAGGGGTCTAGGGTTGCACAGAGTCGGTTCGTAGAGGAAGTAAATTACATATCCAGACACCAATCTTGCCGTCCACGCATAGGAGAGTCCTACCCGGACACGGGGGAAGGTCTTCCACCTTGTATCTTCACGACCCATCAGTCCGACCCATATCAAATAGCCCGGACACCCGAGGACCCCGTAATCTAGGACTCCCTCAGTAGCCCCCGAATTGTCCTTCAAATGACGGTGCAGTATCCGGCTTTTGCAAGGTTGGTTCTTCAATGTATACTGGGAGGATAATAGTTCAGCCCCGACTTCCTTGTTCCGCCTTTATGACTCTTTCCCTGTTGCCTCGATTTCCACGCGCTGGGCGAATGTGAACGGTCCACGATTTTTTATCAAAAAGAATATGTCTGGCCACAAAGGGATGGAGCCTATATAAAGAGGTCAGATCCCCCAAGTGCTATCCACATCACGTAGAAAAATGCCAAGATTAGCCATGAAAAAGCTTCAAAACATGGCCAGCGCCCCAAGCTCTTCTTCGCGTCCCCATGGCCCTCAAGAGGGTGATTGGTAGAGCTGCTCAGCCTCATCTTTAGTTGAGTCGACTCCAGGCTCAGGGATATCTTCCCCTCACAGATCTAGTCTCTGTATGAGCGGGATTAGCCTCAATCGATAACGATGTGCTGGCCGAAAATTTCCCCAACCCCAATAAGGACGAGAGGGTGTGCTTTGTTCCATTCCTTTTGCGGGGCTTAGGATTTCCGATCCATCCCTTTCTCAGGGGTCTATTGGAATTTTACGGCATCTAGTTGCACAACCTCACCCCAGGTTCGATTCTGCACATCTCAGGTTTCGTTGCCCTCTGCGAACTGTTCCTGGGCTGCGAAGCTCATTCGAACTATGGAGAAAGTTCTTTTGCCTCGTTCCCCGCCATCAAGGAGGTTCTATATTTGAAGTCACTACAAAAAAATACACTTCCGTGATGATACGTGTTTGTCACAGTAGGTCACGTTTTTTGTCATGCATGTACATCCATGACAATTTTATGACAGAATCAAGATAGTCATACATGTGCTGTCGTAGAAGTGTTCCATGACATTACCAAAATTATCATCACGGAAGTGTCCACTTCCATGACGATAAATGCCGCGTCATGGAAGAGCTTTCGTCAAGGGTGACCGACACACGGCATCCACCGTAACGGGTCGCCGTTATGCTATCGGGTCCGGTTTTGGATCCGATAACTCACTAACAGCCACGACCAATGCCGATTTTCCATGTGTAAAATTCTCATTGGCTGACGGAATCACGTGTCAGCTCCGCATTGGCACAGGTGTCACTCATCCAATGGGTGAGATGCGCCTATGATATGTTGACACGTGGACCGGCCCAAAAGTGGCCCCTAAAGATTAAATGGGCCAGCCCAACTAAAGGCCCACAAGATTTAGCGGACCATAATGGGCCGGCCTAGCTAAAGGCCCACAACATTTTACAGACCATATGGGCCGGCCTAGCTAAAGGCCCAACATTCTCAGTTAAGGCCCGTACGACTAGTCTCAAATTGGCCTGTCAACGGACCGTCCTAAACTTGTCATCATCGCGGCCCATGGTCACTTGTGGCCCGTTAATAGTCCGCTAAGTATTTGGGCCGAATTACAGCCCGGTGTGTTTCCGGCCTGTTAAAGGTCCTGCTTCATTTGGGCCCATTTATAGGCCACTAAAACTTTCGGCCCATAAACGACCGTGAAGGATTTGGGTCATATTCGGCCATGTCTGACATTCGGCCTGTTAGAGGCCCACTATAGATTTGGGCCACTTTCAGCCTGTTGTGACTTTCGGCCTGTTAACGTCGGACGAAATCCATGGGCCATATGTGGCCCAAAGTCACATCGGGCCTACTAACGGCCCATATAAAAACGACACTAATCAAGCACGACCGAAATTCTGGCCTGTTAAAGGCCCATGTAGTCGGTCGACGCATTTACGCCCCGTCTGAATTTCGGCCTGTGGACGATCCGCATTGTAAATGGGCCACCATTTCGGCCTACTAAGACCAATGGGTTATTTGGCACAACCAGGGCCCAATCTCACTTTCGGCCTATTAAAGGCACATGTTTTTATGGGCTCGAGATATTTATACCTGTAAACGGCCTATTATTACCGAGGGCCCAAATTGTTTTTAGGCCTGTTAAAGGCCCACTATGGGCACAGGCCTACCAGAAAAATATGAAAGCTTATGCTGATTTAGGCCCAGATATTTTTAGTGGGCTACATGCAAATTTCAGCCCATAATCGTTTTTAGCCCAATTGGAATGGGCTCGATGAATGTTGGCATGTTGGGCTCCTACGAAGCTCTCTGCTGAATACATTACTAAGATAAACCTACACTATACAAAAATAGCGTCGTAATTACTTCAGCCTTTGGCAGCATCATAAATGTTGTATCACAACAAAATAAATTCCAACCATACAACAAAAGGCCTGTTGGCATAAAGTTTACAGTCCTTGCAGATAAAAGCACCATTAGATGTATAGAAGCACAGATCATTTGACCTGAGTGCTAATGTTTTAGGCTGTAGAATCTGATGCAGCAGCACGATCTTCCCCTTTTTCCGCCATTGCTCTTGAACAACGAAGCAAATGTCTGATAGTCTGGTTTCAAAACCATTCATATCTTCACGACATTTGTCAACCACTATTCTTGTTTCTGAAACAACGCCCATTAGGGATTGGACTTGTGTCTGGAGCACAGATATATCACTCTGTCTAGCCGGAAGATTTTGTTCAGTAGGTGATTTGGACAAGGTTACCTTGACAACCAACCTAGAATTACGTAGGAAGGTGCTTTTTGCACTATTAGTGGAGAGATACTGACTCACTGCAGCAAGAGGTGACATTGTGCCTGTGGTAGCCTCGTCACCTTCAGGTGGTTGTGGTTGTTCAATCATTTGTTCCATAGCTTGCTGAAAGTTTGAACTTGTAGATTAGTGTACCAGATAAGTTACTAATGAGATAAAAACAAACAAAGTAGGTTTCACGTTTATACATAACTTATTTTGGTGAACAACTGTAATACATTAGCATGTATTGTAGTGCCAACTACATAATAAAATCACTTTCGGAACATATGTCCATGTAGCATGCCTACTGTATTGTCTATTTCCTCACATTCGTTGACATCTAAGGATAAATAGACATGGTTTAAAGTAGGATGAACATAGTATGACATCATTCATATCATGGGCAAACAAATATAAAACAAACAGGCTATTGTATCATTGTGTGCACACGTGAACATCACAACTAGATTACAGATCAAGACCAAAAGAATATCCTTCATCTCTTTTAAACCATGTAAGGTGAAATGATATGTTAAGACAACTGTGTATAAAAGTGAACAGAGTAACTGACATTGGCTGCAAACCAAGCAGTTAAATGAACACATCATAGTGCCAATCAGTTCAAAGGTAGGAGGAGTAAGGACTTACAACGATGGCTTGAACTGGTGTGCTCATGCCCTTCATCTTGCTGGTGTGCCAATCCTTGAAGATTTGCACTGCATTCGGTTCAGGTTCTTTTTGGTCTGCACTGGTTTTCTTCTGTATTTGGAACAAGTCAATATAGATATGATAATATGGCACAGAAAAAGAAGGAACTAGCAGCTATTTACAAGAGCCTCGCAGTGTGCAATATAGGTACGAGATCCTATTGTCTGTTGGAATTTCACTTTAGAATGGTTGGTCTTGTTCTTC
The DNA here is from genome assembly GCF_018294505.1 of Triticum aestivum. Classification (NCBI taxonomy): domain Eukaryota; kingdom Viridiplantae; phylum Streptophyta; class Magnoliopsida; order Poales; family Poaceae; genus Triticum; species Triticum aestivum. The sequence goes on from NC_057805.1 coordinate 482,135,147, forward strand.
AAACAGTTAGCCTAGAATAAGATACACTTGTAAGGCACATACATAAATACAAGTTCAATATGTTGTCTGATCAAATACATATACCCTACCTGATACTTTGGATCAAACCAGTGTTTAACAAGGGTTGTCCAGTCTTCATCTGTAATATATTCCACTAGAGATGTTTGGGCGATTTCATTGTTAGCCATGCCTTCAAAGTGAGGTTTTCTAAGGTGGTACCGATACTGTCGCAGAGCAGACTGAAAAACATGAGTGCATGCTTGTTTAGTTGCATCATCTTTTGGATCCAACTTGAACCTCATCTATTGAAAAAAGAACGTGAGTCTTATTAGGAGGAAGCTAGAAAGTATGGCACAGAGCAAGACAATATTACAAATTGCGATGAATAACATTGCTTATGGATAAATGGTCAAGGAAGGTGTTAAACTAGGTATTGTCTTTCTCATTCCTGTACTGGATCCACGTTGGGAGGATACGTGCATGACACCTAACGGCAACGACTGCCTCTAATACTAACTTGGCTGACACTGTAGCATCACGTGGCCTTTTTAAACCTGCCTCAAAATGGATCTCCATTCTTCCTCCTTTAGATTTTGTTAATCTGTCAAGCATTATCCCTGATGTCTGTTTCCGCTTGCGTCGTGGTGCTAGTTCAACGACGAATATGGAAAGTGTTAGTGCACATCAAACTGTGAGAGTACATATAAAGGAGCATGCAACTGCAACTTGACTCGGTCAGGTACCATCTTGGTGTTGATGCTCATGAGGTTCATCTGATCTTGCCAAGTCCTGTTTTGTCAGCAGTGCTTCGGAAGTAGTGTTAGGTGTGAAGGCAGCTTGGGAACTGGCCAGTTCCGGAGCAAAGGAACGAGTAACTCATTGAGATGCTGGTACAGTTGAAGCGGATGCTGCAGCTAGTGGAGCAGGTGATACTATGTTTGTAGATTTAGCCGGTGGACTTGGACCTTCTACTGCACTATAAGTACCAGCAGAATCTTGAGGGCAGATCCTTTTCTGTTTCACTCGATGAGTAACACCATTCCCTACTATATTCTTTTCCTTGCTCTTTTTTTATTTTTCCATGTCAAGCCATACCCACAACACAAAAGAATAAAACCGCTCTTCAGAATTCATTGATGCATGATACAGAGAAGCAATACTTTGATATAAGACAACCGTATGAGGATGGAATATGTAAGAAAAACAGGACGGCATGACATATTCACAGCTACGATGTGTAAACTAAGCAGAAGGATTTTCAAGAAAATAGAAGTAATGCAAGCTAGACACCATATGAAAGATGCAACCAATATCACTGTGCCAAGTTAAAAGTGTCTTGTCATAAGTGGCATTTTGAAAAATTAGAAGCAGTACAACATAGAAATCAATGCAAGATGCAACCACTATCAAACTGCCATGTTAAAATGTCCAATCATGAGTGACTGATGTGGGATACACAACAACAGTACTTTGATGTAAGAACATGGTATGATTGATAGATGCAGTGTATTCTAGACACAGAAAGGCATGTCATATGCACATGTATAACGTATAAACTCAGCAGGTGCAATTTAATCAAAATAGAAGAAATATAGGCTAGACAACATATGCAACATGGAAACAATTATCACACTGTCAACTTAGAGCAAGCACCTGCGATGGTGGAGTACGGGAGAAGAACTCATCATGTAGACTTGAGACTTCAACTTCATTAGCAGTAGCAGTGGCAAATCTAGAGAGTCTCTGTTTGTGCCGGTCCGGAGGACCACCAACATTCCCTAACTTACTCTTCCCTTCCTATTTTCTGATATTGCCTTATGAAGTCAAAACCAAAAGAAGATGAATAAAATTAGGTCTGCATAACTGGTTGATGCATGATACAGGCAAACACTACTTTGATGTAAGGCAAGCGCATGATAGGAGGATGGAATATATACAAAAAAGACAACATTGCATATTCATACGTACGATAGGAGGATGGAATATGTATGAAAAACAGTAAGCAGAAGGCATTTCAACAAAATTAGAAGAAATGAGAGCTAGGCACCATATGAACATGCAACCAATATCACTCTATCAGGTAAAAAGTGTCTCATCGTAAGTGCCATTTCAAGAAATTAGAAGCAGTACAAGCTGGAAGACAATGCAAGATGCAACCGACATCACACTCCCAAGTTAAATGTGTCTTATGGGTAAGTGATCATTGCAGGTATAAGTTGTAAGCTACGCAGATGCAATTCAACAAAATCAGAAGCAATACAAACTAGACATCATACGGAACACACAACCACATATAACAGTTCCAGGTTAGGGCAAGCACCTATGATGGTGGAGTAGGGGAGATGTGCCCATCATCTACACGTATGTTCTAGAAACAGGAACACGTGTCATATTCACAGGCATTATGTGTAAAGTAAGCAGATGCAATTCAACAAAGTTAGAAGCAATACAAGCTAGACATATACGCAACATGCAACCACATATAATAGTGACAAGTTAGAGTAAGCACATGTGATGGTGGAGTAGGGGAGATATGCTCATCATCTACACAGGTACGTTGACTATCTAGCCTTGCGTTGTCTTGCGAATCTTGTTGGGAGGATGGCGGAGTAGAATCTGTAGAGACCCTCCATTTCAGTTGCTCGGAAGGACCACCATCATCCAATGCCTTACCAATTTCCTTCCGCTTTATTGATTTTGCATTCTAAGGTCAAACCAATAGGAAAAAGGAATAAAATTCGCTCTTTAGAACTCATTCATCCATGATACTGACGAACACTACTCTGATGAAAGGCAAAGTCATGATACGAGGATGGAATATGTACGAAAAACTTGATGGCTTGACATATTCACACCTATGATGTGGTAACTAAGTAGAAGGCACTTCAACAAATTAGAAGCACTGCAAGCTAGACACCATATGGAAGGTGCAATCAATATCACTCTGCCAAGTTAAAACTGTCTCATCATAGGTGGCGTTCATCAAACTAGAAGCACTACATGCTAGAAATCATATTCTAGATGCAAACCAATATCACACTGCCAACTTAAAGGTGTCCCATCATAAGTGACTGACGCAGGATACACAAGAAGAGTAGTTTCATGTAAGAACATGGTGTAATAGACAGATATAGTATGTACCAAAAACAGGAAAGCGTGTCATATTCACACGTATCATGTGTAAGCTAAGCAGATGCAGTTTACACTAATTAGGAGCAATACAAGCTAGACACCATATGCAACATGCAACCAGATATCACACTGCCAAGTTAGAGCAAGCACCTTGGATGGTGGAGTAGGGGAGCAGAGACTTGGAACTTGTAATGCACTAGCAGTACAAGGAGAATCTGTACAGATGCTCCGTTTACGTTGCTGCAGAGGACCACCATCATCGCCTTCCTTACTCTTTTCCTTCCTCTTTTTTGATTTTGCCTTGTCAAGTCAGACCCACAAGAAAAAGGAATAAATTTGCTCTTCAGAACTCATTGATGCATGATACTGACGAACACTACTTTCATGTAAGGCAGCCGCATGATAGGAGGTTGGAATATGTATGAAAAACAGGACGACATGACATATTGACATGTATGATGTATAAAGTGTAAACTAAGCACAAGGTGCTTGAACTAGTTAGAAGCAATGCAAGCTAGAAACCATATGAAAGATGAAACCAATATCACTCTCCCAAATTAAAAGGGTGGCCTAACAAATGTATTTGACCAAATTAGAATCAATACATAGCAACATGCTATAAATAATATGCAATATGCAACGAACAAAGGTGTCTCATCGTAAGTGATTGATGAAGGATACAGAAGAGAGACAGTTTCATGTAAGAACATGGTTACACATAGATGTAGTGTGTACCAAAAATAGGAAGGCATGCCATATTCATAGGTATAATGTGTAAACTAAGCAGATGCAATTTACCCTAATTAGAAGCATTACAAGCTAGACACCGTATGCAACATGCAACCACATATCACACTGCGAAGTTAGAGTAAGCACCTGTGATGGTGGTGTAGGGGAAGTGCGGTCTTCAAGTACACGGCTACATTCAATATCTTCATTTAGGCTTGTTGTTTCTTGAGAATCATGTGGAGAGGATGAAACTGCACTGTTTATAAGAGTAGCGCGTCTCATACTAACCCACGGGCGTGACTGTCTCATCATAATCGATAGATGCAGGATACACAAGAACAACAGTTTGATGTAAGAACATGGTGTGATAGGCAGATGTAGTATGTACCAAAAACAGGAAGGCGTGTCATATTCACATGTATAATGTGTAAGCTAAGGAGATGCAATTTAGCAAATTAGGAGATATACAAGCTAGGCACCATATGCAACATGCAACCAGATATCACACTGCCATGTTAGAGCAAGCACCTGGGGTTGTGGAGTAGGGGAGATGAGATTTGGAACTTGCACTGCAGTAGGAATAGTAGGAGAATCTGCAGAGATCATCTATTTCGGTTGCTCTAGAGGACCACCCTCATTCCGTGCCTTCGTCTTTTTAGATTTTGCCTTGTCAAGTAAACACACAAGAAAAAGGAATGAAATTAACACTTCCAAATTCGTTGATGCATGATACTGACGAACACAACTTTTATGTATGGCAACCACATTGTAGGAGGATGGAATATGTACGAAAAATGCTAAGCAGAAGGCATTTCAACAAATTGGAAGCAATGCAATCTAGACACCATATGAAAGATCCAACCAAAGTCACTCTACCAAGTTAGATGTGTCTCATTATAAGTGGCACTTCAACAAATTAGAGGCAATACATTTTTGAAATGATATGCAAGATGCAACCAATATTACACTGTCAATTTGAAGGTGTCTCGTCAGAAGTGATTGATGAGGGATACACAAGAAAAGTAGTTTGATGTAAGAACATGGTTAATAGAAAGATGTAGTATGTACCAAAAACAGGAAGGCATGTCATATTCACAGGTATAATTTGTTAACTAAGAAGATGCAATTTACCCTAATTAGAAGCATTACAAGGTAGACACCATATGCAACATGCAACCACATATCACACTGCCAAATAAGAGCAAGCACCTACGATGGTGGTGTGGGGGAATTGTGGTCATCAACTAGAGAGCTACGTTGACTATCTTCATTTAGCCTTGCTGTTTCTTGAGAATCATGTGGGGAGGATGACACTGCACTCTTTAAACGAGTAGCACGTCTCACAGTAACCCACTAGGGTGACTGTCTCATCATAAGTGATTGATGAGGGATACAAAAGAGCATTAGATTGATGTACGAACATGGTTAATAGACATATGTAGTATGTATCAAAAACATGAAGGCATGTCATTATCAAAGGTATAATGTGTAAAGTAAGCAGATGCAATTTAACCAAATTGGAAGCAATACAAGCTAGACACCATATGCCACATGCAACCACATTTGATAGCACGAAGTTAAAGCAAGCACCTGGGATGGTTGTGTGTGGCAATTGAGATCATCAACTGCAGAGCTACATTTACTGTCTCAATCTGCTGACACTACACCCTTTAGAGCGCTGAAACGCTCAGTGCTTATCTTCGAATTACACTGGAGCGACTTCTGTCTTTTCTTTTTGCATTCATCAACATTGCGTCAGAGTCTGAAATACACATGCATAAAAAACAATAGTGTGAGTATGGGTGAAGTGTGTGCACAAGTAGTACAGTGTAAAGGTAGCAGATAGCAGGTCGGTGAGAAATAAATGACGGGAGACATATGATAGCTCTACAACATGCATGGCACACGAAATTACTAGATTCTAGGATTTTGAAATATGAGCACAGGGATGGCTGGGAAATGCAGATGCTCCTCCAGCACACCACAAGGTGTGGTCCTATGAAAATAACTGTCGACTGAAAACAAATAGGTCAGTCCATTTTTTATACACTGTCCGATGTACAAAGAATGGGCAGATCGCATTCATCTACCTCCAGCCAGTCAGTGTTACGATCTTCCTTGAAACGCCAGCGACCACCGGCCCAGTCCCCTGCCTCCGCTCTCCCCTCGACCTCACCGCACCGCCGTGCTTGGCACTGCCCCCGGCCATCCCTTCAAGCCCCGCCGACCTCCAGATCGGGTGCAAGCAGCTCCTGCGCCCCTCACCCCTATGATAGGCACCGATGCGCCGCTTCCCCGGCGAACAGGCAGACTAGGTGCTCCCCGCGCCTAAGTGGGTGCTGCTTCTTTTAATTGCGATTCGACTGACCCTGAATTGAAATCCAAACGGGCTACTGACCTCTAGCAAAGGTGAAATAGTAAATGGGAGGAAACCTTGTGCATTTAGTATCACGAAGAAGATGCAGTAAGAAGCGCTCAACTAGTTTCTTTCGTGGGATGAATACGGTGTGAGAAGAGACATGAGATTTGCACGAATAAGGGAAGAGGAGTACCTCTTTCTACTGGCAGTGCTGTGTCCTCCTTCTGTTTTTCCAACGATCTTCTTGTGGTTCGCTGGAAACGAGAAGTTGTGGAGGACGGTGGAGCCTTGGACGAACCCATGGCCAAGTTGTTGAGTGTGCTGCGGTGGCCGTCTGTTGGCGGCGGGGAACCAGATCCGTGGAGGCTAATGACAGCATAGCGGGAACAACTCTGGTGCCGTGGACGGTTGCGACAGTGGAGTGGCAGCGGTGAAGCGTAGGACGGCGTGGTCGAAGTGGTTCTGGTACGGTGCACGTCGGCGTCGGCGTCATGGAGGCAGCTCTGCTTCGGCTTCAGCTGCTAAGTCCTTGAGGGCGTTGCGGTTGCGGTTGCGTTGGACGACGACGCCGGGGTACCGGCTTCGGCGTGATGGAGGAGGGCGGCGGTGGATTGGGCGCGATGGGGTGGAGGACGGAGGAGGCTGGGGTTTCGTGGCTGGTGGAGAGGGCGTTTTGGTGCCCACAGAGTATGAATGGGGAAACATGGGGAGGGGGAACTAAGGGGGAACAATGTTTCGGTTTGGGACGCGCTCATTTGAAATTTGGGGAAAGTTACAAACTTTGCCCCCATCTAAAATTTCGGACATATTATGGGTTGGGGGTAGGACAGTAATCTCAGGTGTCCAAATGGTGGGCGGGATAGATTTCGGCCGAGCGCATGGGTGTTTAGGCGCCCACGGCGTATGAATGCTTCTCGGAGGCGGTTGAGACTGTCGTCTTGGTGAAGTTACAAACCTACCCCGGTTTAGACCTTTGGACATCGAGCCGATAGGCTACACGGGCCAGAGTCATTACAGTAGTTTCCTACCACCAAACATTAGTCTCGCGCGGTTTCGAGTGACCAGAGGCTTATTTGGCGCTTCGTTCGATATTTGGCACCAGAAGCATTAACGTTTTCGGTTCTCTCGAATTGAACTTTCAGGATTTGTCAAACTTCACAAATCTTTACTCTTGAAAATCCTAAAACTACGATTATTTTGGAATGGAGGGGGTACATTTGAATATACATTGTACACGAGTATATACTAAAAAATATGCAACTTACCTCAGTTAATGCATGGTTCCAGATATAATCTCCTTGGTTGCAAAAAAATAGTTAGACATGCGTATGAATATATAGCATGTTCAAACGCACAACAAAGATTGATGCCCCCTTTTAGATCTGATTTACAAATGCCATTATCTCGGGTTCAAATAGATGAATGCACTTCCTATGAATTCGAATCTTCGAAACCCCCTTTATGTTGAATTCAACATGTATTCTATTTCGTAGCTAGCAATTTGGAATGTATCCATGTAAGTGACAAATGTATAAAGTGCTTCACACTAGCAACATGCAGTGCACTAATTAATGTTTATATATGAATTCCAAAAGCAATGCACTGCCTGTATTTCAGACCGCTCTCACTCTATGGATCGATAATATGAAATAAACACATGCACATGCTAGAATTCAATAGAGTATGGCTATCTGATAGACCGATTTTCGTTCATACGCAAATTGCAAAATTCATGATCTCATCCAAAAATAATAATGCCATTTATATTTTAATTTAATGCGTAGAACGGCCTTTTACACGTAGATGCACTATGCCTCGGTCCATTCTCACAAACGCGCTATATCTGTCTCTATCTAACGCATAAGTGCACACACTTTATATACATCACCATTTCTCTTTCACACATGCTCACAATCTCTCCCGGGGTGTCGGGGTGTCTCACGCACACACACACACACACACACTCTCTCTCTCTCTCTCTTTCTCTTTCTGACTACTATGTACCACTCTTTTCACTAATCTCAGTTGGAAAACTCTATTTCTCTCACATGCATATATAAACACGCACAGTCTCTAATAGCCCCCTATACGCACATATATGTGCCTACGTGTCTCCCGCACACACATTATCTTTAGGCCTCTCTCGCACACATTGCCCCCCCAGACACACCTCTCTCTTAGTAGTTGGCATATATGATTCCATCAGATCATTCGGTAGGATATCCCTGACTATTAGGTTGGATGGTAATACGAGGCAAAGTTTTACCCAAGTTTGGACCCTTGCAGTTGAGGAAAAAGCCTACTCCTGGTACTGTATATTAGTGATAGGGGTGTGTGAGGGAGTCCTGGACTAAGGGGTCCTCGGGCGTCCGGCCTGTTATCCATGGGCCGGACAGATGGGCTGTGAAGACACGAAGGCCGAAGACTACACGCGTGGCCGGATTGGACTCTCCTTGGTGTGGAAGGCAAGCTTGGCGACCAACTATGAAGATTCCTTCTTATGTAACCGACTCTATGTAACCCTAGATCCCTCCGGTGTCTATATAAATCGGAGGGCGTAGTCCGGATCGAATATACTCATTACCATAGTCATACAGGCTAGGCCTCTAGGGTTTAGCCATTACGATCTCGTGGTAGATCAACTCTTGTAACACTCATATTCATCAAGATCAATCAAGCAGGAAGTAGGGTATTACCTCCATAGAGAGGGCCCGAACCTGGGTAAACATCGTGTCCCCCGTCTCCTCCAACCATCGACCTTAGACGCACAGTTCGGGACCCCCTAACCGAGATCCGCCGGTTGTGACACCAACATTTGTGCTTTCATTGAGAGTTCCACTATGCCGTCGACGAAAGGTTTGATGGCCCCTTCGATCGTCCATAGTGACGCTGTCCAGGGAGAAACCTTCCTCCCCGGACAGATATTCGTGTTCGGCGGCTTCGTTCTGCGGGCCAACTCGCTTGGCCATCTGGAGCAGATCGATAGTTACGCCCCTGGCCATCAGGTCAGATTCGAAAGCTTGAACTACGTCGCGGACGTCTGCGGAGACTTGATCTTTGACGGATTTGAGACTGCGACGATCGCTCCCCCTCGCTCCGATGAACATGACTTAAATTTGTCATCGGGTCACACCAAGGAGATGGTTACTATTGCTGCAACGGCCTTAGAGCCGGAGCAGATCATGCCATCCGAGGCCACAGAGTCCGCGGCGTTGGAGCCGCACACAGACTCGACACCCTGCAATATTTGCGTCAACGGAACTCCTGACTCGTCTCCGGCTATAGGTTCCGGACCATGTACGCCTGCGGACACCGAGCTGGATCGGTTATCGATTTTCGAATTCAGCATCGCAGACATCTTCCAGCACTCACCTTTGGGTGATGTGCTAAACTCTTTAAAGAATTTGTCCTTGGAGAAGGACTCATAGCCGAACTATGTTCGGTTCGAACTAGGGGCTGAGGATGGAGAATTTTGCTTCCCACCCGCCACCCACTTCATAGCCACTATCGATGACTTAACCGATGTGCTTGATTACGGCTCTGAAGACATTGACGGTATGGACGACGATGCCGACAAGGAGCAAGGCCAAGACCCACCATTCACTGGACGTTGGACGGCCACCTCTTCGTATGATGTATACATGGTTGACACACCTAAAAAAGCTAGCGACAATGACAAAGAAGACCCAGTCGCGAATAAACCTTCTGAGACACAGTCCAAGCACCGGTGCCCTAAACGCCGTTCTAAGCCTCGTCTCTCAAAAGATGGCAACACTGGCGCCGGAGAAAATAGTACTCCGGGCAATGCCGAAAACAATGAAGACCCTGTTGGAGCAGCATCCGAACAGGAGGAACAAGATAACGAACAAGTTAACCCTGATAAACAGGCCATGCCCAATGACCTGGATGACAATAGTTATCGTCCAGTCTCCGACGATGAGGGGAGCCTCGGCAGCGAGGATTTCATCGTGCCTGAGGCACCCCTCGAGCAGGAGCGCTTCAAGCGCCAGCAAATAGCTACTGCAAGAAGCCTGAAGAAAAAGCAGCAGCAGCTCCAAGCCGATCAAGACCTACTCATTGACAGATGGACCGATGTCCTGGCAGACAAAGAATACGGCCTCAAGTGCCCAGCCAAGAGTTACCCAAAGCGCAGACTACTACCTCAGTTTGACGAGGAGGCACCAGATCCCATACCTCCCTCGCCTAATGCGGAACGACCACCACGTGGTCGGGATAGTGCGGCGGACCGACCACCTCGCGGTCGGGATAAAACGGCAACTCAGGCCGAATAACAGCCCGCCCCACCGCCTCGCAAAAACAGGGACAGAACAGCTCGGGACCATACATACAACCTTCAGCAGGACCTCGACAGTAGAGCAGGACATACCAGATCAATCTACGGATCGCGAGGACGCTTCCCGACTCGGGATGATGGCTACCTATTCGGACGTGACAAACCTAGTCACGCCTGGACCGATAACCGTAGACGGACTTCATCGGAGGTGCGCCGTGATGTGGCCCGATATTGAGGCGCCGCACACCCTCTCTGCTTCACGGATGAAGTACTGGATCACGAATTCCTCGAGGGGTTCAAGCCCGTCAATATTGAATCATACGACGGAACAACCGATCCCGCAGTGTGGATCGAAGATTTTATTCTCCACATCCATATGGCCCAAGGAGACGACCTCCACGCCATCAAATACCTCCCACTAAAATTAAAAGGGCAAGCTAGACACTGGCTAAATAGCCTGCCTGAAAATTCTATCGGCAGCTGGGAGGACTTGGAAGAAGCTTTTCTTGACAACTTCCAAGGAACTTATGTCCGGCCACCAGACGCCGATGACTTAAGTCACATAGTTCAACAACCTGGAGAATCAGCCAGAAAATTCCGGACTAGGTTCCTAACCAAAAAGAACCAGATCGTTGACTGTCCGGATGCCGAAGCCCTAGCGGCCTTCAAACACAGCATCCGCGACGAATGGCTCGCCCGCCACCTCGGCCAAGAAAAGCCGAAATCCATGGCAGCCCTAACGGCACTCATGACCCGATTTTGCGCGGGTGAGGATAGTTGGCTGGCTCGTAGTACAAACACAGCCAACGAGGTAGGCCCCTCTGAGGCCAAAAATTGCACCGGCAAGCTCCGGCGTAATAAACACAAACGCCAAAGTAATGGCGATAACACCGATGACACATCAGTTCACGCCGGATTCAGCGGCTCCAAGTCCGGCCAGCAGAAGAAGCCCTATAAAAGGAACAATGAGGGACCATCCGGCTTGGACGGCATACTCGATCGTCCGTGCCAGATACATGGAACCCCAGACAAACAAGCCAATCATACCAACGGAGATTGTTGGGTTTTCAAACAGGCTGGCAAGTTAAATGCCGAGAGCAAAGAAAAGGGATCACAAAGTGAGGACGAGGACGAAGAGATCCGGCAGCCGAACACTGGGGGGCAGAAGAAATTTCCCCCTCAAGTCAAAACGGTGAACATGATATACGCTACACACATCCCCAAAAGGGAGCGTCAGCGAGCACTCAGGGACGTCTATGCGGTAGAGCCAGTCGCCCCAAAGTTCAATCCGTGGTCATAATTCCCGATCACCTTTGATCGTCGAGACCATCCAACTAGTATCAGTCATGGCGGATCGGCCGCACTGGTCCTTGACCCAATCATCGATGGATTTCACCTAACACGAGTCCTAATGGACGGTGGTAGCAGCCTTAACCTGCTCTATCAGGATACAGTGTGGAAGATGGGCATTAATCCCCCACGAATCAAACCCACAAGGACTACCTTTAAAGGAGTCATACCAGGCGTAGAGGCCCGTTGTACAGGCTCAATCACGCTGGAGGTGGTCTTCGGTTCTCCGGACAACTTCCGAAGCGAAGAGCTAATCTTCGATATCGTCCCCTTCCGTAGTGGCTACCACGCACTGCTCGGACGAACCGCGTTTGCTAGATTCAACGCGGTGCCACACAATGCTTATCTCAAGCTCAAGATGCCCGGTCCACGTGGCGTCATAACAGTAAATGGAAACACAGAACGCTCTCTCCGTATAGAAGAGCACACTGCCGCCATGGCAGCAGAGGTACAGAGCGGCCTTCTCAAGCAGAACCATAATCCGGCTGCCGAGCCCCTGGACATCATTAAGGGCATATCTCTCCTTGTCTCCACCGGACACCCCCGGCCTCTTTCTACACCACTTTCACGTACGCACACAAACTATCTCTCGGCCCTCTAAAAGTATGCATGCCCATGACACATTCACGCGTGACGGTCACTGTATTTCAAGCGAAAGCACTATAAGGTCACTGGACTTCAGAATATGCTCATTACGGTCACCGTATACATTCCCGTGGTGATCATACGGTATCTAGCTCACAATATGTCTTCGTATTTTGTTGATGACACTGACGGACATTGTATTTCATGCGTGCTCCGTATTTTGTTGACGACACTTACGATCATTGTATTTGAAGCGAAAGCACGATATAATCACTGGACTTCAGAATAAACTCATCACGGTCACCACATACATTTTGTGGTGCTAACCAACCTGTGGTTGGATGGTTAGGAGGACAGTGGTTTCCCGAGCCCACCAGGATTAAAGTCCTGGTGCTCGCATTTATCCTGGGTTAATTTCAGTATTTTCTAGTGATGTGCGTTCAGTGGGAGGAGACGTTCCACTCGACTATGAGGCACCTATGGTGACTTCATAAAATCTCAAGATCATATGCTGGCTCACTCTCTCGAAGGTGCTCATAGGGGTAGGGTCTGCGTGTGTGCGCTTATAGCGGTAACACTACAAAAAAAGGACACATCCGTGACATTTTGGGCTGAACAAAAATCTTTTCTGTCATACTTATGACACTTCTATGACGATAATTGTGACAAAACCCGGTATCATCATAGATGTGGTGGGGTCCTACTTTTATGACAAAAAATCATGACAGAAAATGGGCTTTTCGTCTTGGGCAGGCCGGAGACGCAGCTGCATGACATTCTTTGGGCTGTCCACGATGGAAAAAACTATGGTAGAAGCAAGGGCGAGGAAAATATCGGGGTGTTCCCGGTTACGGTGGGTGGTCGGGGCCGAGCGATGCGCGTTTCTCTCGTACACGCACGCGCGTGGGTGTGGGGCGTTGGGCTCTAACTGAACCCGAGCGAGGCGTTTGGCTCTAACTGAACCCGAGCGATTACACTGCAGGCTACGCGTTACTGAACCCGAGCGATCGATCGATGGCTGTTAACTGAACCCGATCGAGCGATTCCTTCGCTACTGCTGCTAACTGAAGCCGATCGATGCTGCCTCTAGATGAACAGTTAGCGTTGCTGGGGGGGTTTGGATGAACAGTTCCCGATGGGGGTGGATGAACAGGACCCCGTGGTGTTGCCTCTGGATGAACAGGACCCCGATCGATCGAGCCGGTTGGGGCTAGATGAACACGACCCCGTGGAGGGCAGGATGAACAGGACCACCCCATGGAGGGCAGGATGAATAGTAGACGGTGGAGGGCTGGATGAACAGTAGCCCGTGGAGGGGTGGTTGAACAGGAGCCCATGGAGAGGGCTGGTTGAACAGTAGCCGGTGGAGTAGTGCGCGGTGGAGGCTGGATGAACAGGAGCCCGTGGATGAACAGTCGCAGGTGGTGGCTGGAGGAGGTCGACGGTGGATGAACAGTAGCCCCGTGGAGGCTGGAGGGTGTCGACGGTGGAGATGAACAGTATCCCGTGGAGTCCCGTTTTGCGGTACGCCACACCCCTCCCGATGAACAGGACCCCCGTTTCGACCGTAGCGCTCCAACACAAGTCCGTTTCCTCTGTTTTGCGGTACGCCACACCCCTCCCGATCAACAGGACCCCCGTTTCAACCGTAGGAGGTCCGTTTCCTCCGTTTTGTGGTACGCCAGACCCCTCCCGATGAACAGGATCCCGTTTCGAACGTGGTCGGTCGAACACAAGGCCGTTTCCTCCGTTCTGCGGTACGCCAGGCCTCGTTTCCATCTTGCTGTTCCGTCCAAGCCCTCCCGATGAACACGACGACGCATTCCGTTCTGACCCAGCCGGTTGGCTCCCCATGAACACGACGACGACGTTGTTTCTCCGTTCTGACCCAGCCATGTACACAAGCCCTGGCCGTACGTACGCGCGAGTAGGCGTTCGAGACCCCGCCCGTATGTATGTACGTGGCCGTATTTACTTTCTTGCACCCTGGCTGTTGTACGTACGTGTACATGCTACGTGCGCGCCTCTACTACAACACGTGCGCGCCTCTACATCGACCAGTATGTACGTACACGTTCGCGACCAGAATGACAACGTTATGTACGCTTCGACCAGGTGGGTCCCGACTGTCAGGCACTTCCTTGCGTGCGAAGATGTAGCTGGTGGGTCCCAGCAGTCAAGGGGCGAATCATTTTTTTTGCCCGGACGCACTTCCTTGCGTGCGAAGATGTAGCTGGTGGGTCCCAGCAGTCAGGGGGAAACGTTTTTTCGCAAAATACGGTGGCCCGTCCGGTGGGTCCCCGCTGTCAGGTGGAGGAATATTTATTTTACGCGTAATAAGGAGGCACTTCCTTGCTGCGGCCATGGACCTAGCTTTCAGCCGAGAGCACCAAGGCGGTGGATGACGGCGAGGCCTAGGAAGGGGACGACGCGGTGCCAGGGAGGACGCGCGGAGAGGAGTACGAGGGTTCACTGGTTCGGCTGCGGTGTGAGGCTGCCATCACCGCAGGGCCTGGCCAGCGGTGGGAATAGTAGGGGGCGGTGAGGCCTCTGCGGCAGCACAGCCGGCCATGGGAGGCAGGAGCATGCGGCACGACCGGCGCTGCTTTGGGCGGCTGGAGCAAGAAGACCAGAGGTTGAAGAAGCACAACGGCCGTTGGATGGACATCGTACGGTCACTGGAGCTAGAATCGTTCATATTGACTAAGTTGACAAAGCACTCCTCCCCGTCAACTTAGTAGGCCCACAAGTCATCCACCCACCAAGGTGGGTCCCAACTAGCAGGGGGAGTATTCATTTTTTTGTGCGTAATAAGGCGACACTTCCGGTGGGTCCGAGCTGACAGCGGGGGAACGTTTTTTCACGAAATACGATGGCCCGTCCGGTGGGTCCCAGCAGTCACGGTGGGAAACGTTTTTTCGCCAAATACGGTGGTCCGTCCGGTGGGTCCCTGCTGTTAGGTGGAGGAATAATTATTTTCCGCGTAATAAGGAGGCACTTCCTTGCGGCTGTCGTGGACCCAACTGTCAGCCTCTCCACGTATAGTACTCTTCCGATGGAAGTCGTTCCTTGACCACGTTGACCACGCCGCACCGAGAGCACCAGGGCGGTGGATGACGGCGAGGCCTAGGAAGGGGACGACGTGGAGCCGGGGAAGATGCGGCAGTGGATGCCCACGTGTAGAGGAGTATGAGGGTTCACTGGTTCGCTGCGGTGTGAGGCTGCCGTCGCCGCAGAATAACAGGGGGTGTGGGTGAGTACAGGGATGGCCTAGCCAACGGTGGGAGTAGTAGGGGGCGGTGAGGCCTCCGTCGCATCGCAGCCGGCCACGGGAGGCAGGAGCACGAGGCACGACCGACGCTGGTTTGGGCGGCTGGAGCAAGAAGACAAGAGGTTGAATAAGCACTATGGCCGTTGGATGGACATCGTACGGTCACTGGAGCTAGAATCGTGCATATTGACTAAGTTGACAAAGCCCTCCGTCCCTGTCAACTTAGTAGGCCCACAAGTCAGCCTACCACTATACTGGGTCCCAGCTAGCAGGGGGAGTATTCATTTTTTTGTGCGTAATAAGGACACACTTCCTTGCGTGCGAAGATATAGCTGGTGGGTCCGAGCTGTCAGCGGCGGTAACGTTTTTTCACGAAATACAGAGGCCCTTTCGGTGGGTCCCAGATGTCAGGTGGAGGAATCATTATTTTGCGCGTAATAAGGAGGCATTTCCTTACATGCGGCCGTGGACCCAGCTGTCAGCCTCTCCACGTACAGCCCACTTCAGATGCATGTCGGTCGTTGACCACGTTGACCAGGCCGCGCCGAGAGCACCAGGTCGGTGGACGACGGCGAGGCCTAGGAAGGGAACGACACGGAGGCAGGGGAGTACGATTGTACGAGGGTTTACTCGTTCGTCTGCCGTCGCCGGAGAATAACAGCAGGTGTGGGTGAGTAGAGGGATGGCTAGGACAACGATGGGAGTACGGTGGGGCGGTGAGGCCTGCGCGGCAGCACAGCCGACCGCGGGGAGGAGGGAGCAGGCAGTGCCGCCGGCGCTTGTTTGAGCGGCTGGAGCAGGAAGAGCAGAGATTGAAGAAGCACGACGGCCGTTGGATGGACATCCAACAGTCACTACTTGTGCATCAACCTTTTTTAGGAAAGCCTCAAATCTATGGAAAACAGCATACAGCCCATCTGCCATTATTTCTAATAATTTACAGCCCATTTGCTAATTCTTAACGTTTTTTGGAGCCCATATTCTTTTTGTTAGCATTTGAGCCCATATTGTGGCCACGGTTAAAAAATTATACGAAATGTTGCATATTTCGGTGCGGTCCGAACTGTTTTTAATCCTGAATTTCGAGTCACATTCAAACTGATTTTAAAAATAAATGTATATCAATATAAAATCCAACAAATTGTCCACGCATAAAAATTAATGCAATTTAAAATCTTGAAATGGAAAAAAGAAATTTGAAAGTAATTGCCGGTTTGATGTTTTAAAAATGTACAGCCCATTTCTCATTACTGATAGGCCATTTTCTCGTCCAGCCGAATGAAGCTCTCCTCGTCTTGAAAGATTTGCAGCCCAACTGGCCTGACAAAGCGACTTACTTGGCAAATCACAAAAAAACTGGGCTAGCCATTTTCAAAAAGAAAAAAAACTACTGGGCTGGTCTGTGGTAAACATAAAAGAGAAGGCTGTCTAGACAGGCCAGAGTGCCCCGCACAGCCCAGTTGACACCCTGCTTCCGTCTCAAAAACAAATTAGATAAATGCCACAACAAATATGGCGATTCATAAAAATGCCACTGCAATTTCCAAACTTTGAAAAATGCCACTGCAATTTTTGCAAACTTTGGAAAACGCCACTGCAATTTGCAAACTTTGAAAAACGCCACTCCAGACTTCGAAAAATGCCACTGGAAATGGCATGAAATGGCATTTTTCAAAGTTTGGAAATTGCAGTGGCATTTCTCAGAAACACCAGATTTGGAGTGGCATTTATCAAATTAACCCAAAACAAAAATAACTGGGCGAGCTGCTGGGTCCCTGGTGTCAGCCGCTCGTTGTGCAACTCTCTCGTTTATTGACTACGTTGACAATGGCATGGGACCCAGATGTCAGAAATCCATTAGGAGGAGCCATTTTTTATTGGATTGAAATAAGGAGGCACTTGCTTGCGTACTGCCATGACCTTGGCGGGTCCCTGCTGTCATCCTCTCCACGTACAATCATCTCCTGATTGTGTACGCGTCAACTTGGTAGGCCCACAAGTCAGCCTCTAAACCCGTGGAGGACAAATACAACCCATTTAAAAAAATAACAGCCCATTCCATACGTTCAAACGGAAAGTTCAACATTCAGAGCAAAGTAACAGGTCTGATCCACATATAGAGTACTGAACTTCCACGTTGACAACCATCATAGCCAAGTTAACTATCTACTCCCACTAATACTCTAGTAGCGTACAAGTACTAACTTACTCTTAGCTAACTAGACGATGCCGGCCGCCATCTGCGGTACACGCTAAACGCCGGCACCGGCGTCCTCCGCCTCGCCTCGGACTTGCCAGAGGTGCGATAGGGCGCGTTGCTCGCGCGCGTTGGCCCTTTCCATGCCGGCGTGGTCCACCGAAGCTTCGGCTTCTAAGCGGGAAACCCACTTGACGAGCTGGTAGTAAAAATCGGCATCGCGAATGCGTGCGTGCCTGATAGCCTCCAGGGCTATTTGCCGGGCGCCGGCCTCCACGTAGTCGGCCCAGGTGCGGGCGCTCTGCTCGCGACTCAGAGCGTCGGTGCGCTGCTGCTCCATGTCCCACTGGCGGCGCAAATCGGCGATACGCTGCTCCTCCGCCAAGCGGTCACGCTCCAACAACTCCTGCTCCTCCGCCAGGCGGTCGCGCTCCAACAAGTCCTCGATCTCCGCATTGCCATCTAAAGACCGATAGAATGCCTCCTCCCTCCGTCTGCCTTCCGGTGAAAAACCGAACACTAGTTCCAGCGGTGACCGCCTCCGGCCTCGCCTATCGCGGAGGGGCAGGGGCATGGCTGACATGGTGAGAGCGAGGATAAGTGGCGAGCAACGTCGGGCCGGTGGGTGCTTATGAGGATAGGGCGAGTTGGGTCATGGTGCCACCATAGAAGGCCAGGAAACAGTACTTATAGGCGGAAGGTAGCGTGACGGTCATCAGAATTCAATGCATACTTAAGCAGGCATGGCTTAGCGCGCCAGCTTGCCGTGGAAAACTAGAGAAACTGAAATTCTGACTGTGCCGTCCCGTCCCGTCCGTGCTGGGTCGCACGTCGGCATGACGGTCAAACGAGTGCACTCGAATCATCTCCTTCCCTGTCAATAATGATTCCACGGATTTAAAAGGCCCGCAATAATTAAAGCACATCTTTTTTCGCATCAGTTAGCTGCCTTAATTACGGCCGGCTGCATGCAGGCACTCAAAATCGCTCGCAGCCAGTACGCAGAGCAGCATGCAACGAGTCACAGCCGAGGGCATTAATTGATGAACTTTAGCTGGGAGATAAGGCATTTGCGAACATTTTTGCTGGCAGTTTCTTCAGATTCGCATGACATTTTCTTCAGAGCAGCTTGTCAGTTTCTTCAGAGGTAGGCATTTTTATTCAAAAAACTGCCACTTCGGATCTTGCGTCGCAACTAAAACAGCCAGGAGCGCATTAGTAGGCTAGCTAGTGATCGATCAGTAACTTGTAAACACTGAGCGAACAGATATAAGGAACTGTTAATGCATCTCAATGATTCACATATCATATACAAATATGTAGCTCCAAAAGCAAAGATCAGCCACAACTAAAACCAACTAGTACGATTCCCATACATAAGATCAACATGTTAATGCACCTCAATGATTCACAGATCATATACAAATATGTAGCTCCAAAAGCAAAGATCTAGAAAAAACATATGTTCTTCCTACTAACATGGATGCTTCTCTTGGCCAACATTCAGTACAGACTGAAAGACAAATTTGTTTGTGAAGTCTACAATTCCTCTTGCAAACGTAAGTGGTTTCACCAACAGCTGGAACCATGAGAATGAACCACACATGATGGAGGAACATCCACTGCAATATGATTTGGTCTTCTCTTGATCACACGGCGAGACTATTTTCGGAATACAAACCTTAACTTAGGCAAAATGATGCCCATTGTATAATCAGACCAAAGCAATGAAGCACCTAGTGTTGGCCAATAAATAGTACAGTACTACTTTTCTGCAGTCCATGAAGTGACTATCCAATCTTTCTGTGTCTATTTTCAAATGGCACTTCATGCAGTGACTATACTATTCTCTTGTGCAGTTCAACCAAAATTGTGGTCACTTTGTGTGTTTGCCAAATAGCAATCGGCAGACATCTCTGTCTGCACAAATATCAAGCAGCTAGTAAACATATACCCCGCCTTGTATTTTCGGTTTAAACATGTCTCTTCCGCTTAGCATCTATCATGTTTTGCACTGGACAATTTGATACAGTCATGTTTTGCCCTGGACAATTTCATACTGAATTGATTTGCTTGTCAGAGCAGAAATATAGCGCCTATTCTTCATCAGACCAAGGATATCCATGTTCGCAGTGATGGAAGAGCTGAAATCGATACAACCGAAATTGAGCATCCAATCATTGAATCCTGTCCTGCACCTCCAATGTAGGTCCACCCTGCCAATAAATTCACATGCAAACCACTAGTATTACTATCTAATGACAGTACAAAAAGAGTAGCAAGATAGTAGCAAACCAAGTACCTTCTTAATGAACAGCTCATAGTTCCACCAATTGGATATAAAGGTTTGGAAGAAAACATGCTCCTAATGTTGAACTAGTTGGACTTTTTGTGCAGTTCCACTAAAATCGAGCATCCTTGTTTGCATAGATATTGAAAGTGTGATTACTATAAAAGTGGCACTAGTTGAAGCATAGACTCACAAATATAAGCATTCCAATTTCTTAATGGGAAAAGGTAGCAAGACTGTTTCTAACCACCCGTTTGAAGGAATAAATAAGGCAACAGAGGCTGATGTTAGAAAGGCATATATAGTTCTTTCTGAAAGAATGATCGATTCCTGACCTTTCCTCTTCTTTTAAGCATATTTTGTGCAGTTCAACAAAAATAAAATGCCATTACCGCCTTGACAATTCAGTGACACTGTACAAAAGGAAATGACTTAACATTACATCATGATGTCAGGTATGTAGTCGACAGGCATTAGAGACAAACTTACAGACCTCCTCCGATAACATAATGAACATTAATTTTAACAAAGGTGTGACTAGCTTTACCGGGATAATTTGAGTGAACTCTACACCCTCTCTTCCTTAATATAAGACGTCTTCGCGGTTCAGTTTAAAGTGCCCAAACGCCTACTAGTATTTAGAAAAACAGGTAGTAGTTTTCTTGAGCACATATCTGGGAAAGCTTGCCACACTTTATTTATGTCCATACGCTAATGCAACACCATTCGAAATTTCGAATACTACAAATATACACTAATCCAGTGGCTAGTGCAACAGTAAAGTAGTTATTTTATTACAGGCTATAGTACAATGGTTTTACTAAACATATTTCAATAAACTCTGGCACTGGAAGATTTCTATAAGAATTAACAATACAAAATGTAAAGGTAACACGTTTCAGCATTGGTATACTAGCTGTGCATGAGCATTAAACCAAATACAAAAGTCTGAAGGTAACTAGCATTATTAACTAATGACAGTTTAAAAAAATTGCAAACCATGTACCTCCAAGGTAAATATCATTTCAAACTCGGGGGGACCTTAAAAATTGCTATCCCAATCTTGATAATCGATCAAACATAAAAACTTGATCGAACGAATCAAGAGAACAGCCGGAGGAGGAGGTGCCCACTCTTGACCTTTCCTCTTGTCTTCATAATTTTTTGTGCAGTTTAACCAAAATAAAATGACATCAGCGCCTTGGCATTTTGGTGACACTGTACAAAAAAATTAACTTATCTCATGAAAGTGAGGTATCTAATCTATAAGCATTAACAGTGCAAAAATCTGAAGGTAGTAACAAGTTTCATCGTTGGTATACTGGCTGTGCAACAACATTAGAGCGCCTTAGCTAAAAAATCTTTAATACATCCACAATCAACAGCTAACCCTGAAATAATCCAGTGACATTAAATGGCATTGCTTAAATTTATCGGTGGCATTAGATTGAGTGCGGCATTAGTTAAATGTGGCATCACTTTAGCAGTAGCATTGCTTGACTTGACTGCTGGCATTATACTAACCACTGTTCAAGAACTCGGCCGAGTTACCATTTAAATGCCCATTTAATCGCTACTTGGTGCCTAACTGAGGCGAATAGCACATACTCGGTTCATTAAATGGTCAAGCCGATTAACTGTCATTTAATCGGTTGTCAGACAATTAACTGGTTGTCAAACTGATTAATCGGTGATGGGTCAGGTAACTGAAGCAGCATACATTAATCTTGTTATGTGTGGCTGCATATTGCCAAGTTGTGTGGCTATCATTTTAATTTATCTTATTATGTCTCATGTGTGGCTGCTTGTCGTCACATGTATGACTGTCATTTACTCATTTATCTTGACAAGTTTAGAGCATATACAAATGAATGCATATCTATCATCAATTCTGTAGGTTTTGCCTTCCGGTTTGGATGCATCATGACCAAACCGTCCAGGTAACAATTCTACCTCTTGTCCATGCTTTTTATATGCCTACGAGATTATATTCTAGTATAAATGTATAATACGTAGCTGTGAGCATTGGATTATGTGGTACAATACGTGAAAAACTAGTTACATGTTGCCAAGATATTCTCATGTGCAGCCGATTAATGATCGACCGATTAATTTAGTTAAATGGCCGATTAATCGCTAATCAGTAGTCAACCGAGCAGTTACCAGTTACCGAATTCCCGAACAATGACACTAACAGCAAAAAAGTGACACTAAGAGCATGGGAGGCCCATTCAGACAGTGGGCGCACCAGTACGATGTACCTCCACGGACGCATAGAGTGGTGAGGGAGTTATGGTTGCCCAGAGCAACAAATATCCAGGCAGCATATGTGGATTACGTCCCATTTTTATTATGTTTAGCCACCTTTTTCCTATGTGAGGACAACAAACAGATCGACCTGGTCATTCTCAATTGCGTTGTCATGCCTTTCTACCCTTCTTCAACCAAGAGACACAAGACTCGATCCTTAGCTACTGATTTTCCCCTTTTCAACCTAGATGCGGGTTCGATGCCTACTCTCTTGGACAGTACAATCTCCCTTCCTTTCCTTATTCAACCCAGACATGGATTAGTCTACATGAAGTAGGCTTTCCTTTAATAGTGCAAATTAAGGTTTTCGTCTGTGTGACCAGCAGAGCAGAGGATAGAAAATTGGGAAGATGGTGGAGTGGAAAAAGATCCACATGCAGCGACATGGCAGATGGGGCAATAGAACAAGGGTATGGTTCGAAAAGAGGTATCATACCTGAGGGTCGGCGGGAAGTGGCTTCGCTCGTGGTCGTCGTCCTCCGCATGCACTACGGCAGCGAGCTTGGGGACGGAGGCCATCCCGCGCGGGCGCTAGGTCTGAGAGGACGGCCTTGTCGTCAGTGCGTGACCTCGCTCGCCGCCGACGAGTGCGTCAACGCTGCACGTCCTTTTCTTCCCCGGCGGATCTGTGACCACCGTGAGGAGGGAGAGAGAGGCCGTCTTTTTAGATCTGGAGAGAGGGTGATAGTGTGAGAAGCAAGTGGGCAGCCCTTAGCAAGAAAGCTCTCAAGCTCCAGCCTATATATCTTTTTTATACTACTAGTACTAGAGGTGGAGTAGTGGTAGAGTAGTTTATATTTTCTCTGCAAACAGTACCAGTTAGTCGTGCTTCAAAACTGAACGGCACGCCATTAAAAAAATAAAGTCGAGAAATAATGCGGCACCTCGGGCCAACGCGGCCAGATCGCATTTTGCACGAGAAATTACACACCATGTTTCGTTGACATGTGGTCCCGTTCCAACATGTCAGTGAGACGACGGCGAGTCCTTTTTGTACAATTTCCGAAAGGACGTGTAGGCTGGGGCGCCTCTTCGTGTACCGTGGCAAACTGGCAACCGTCCACCGACTCTTCGCCTTTCCCTCTTGATTTGGAACTGCTGTCGCACGCTCTTCCTCCCTCCTCCATTTGCCTTCACCCTTCCTTCTGCCATTGTTCAATTGTCTTCTCCATGGAGGGAACAAGCCAGAAACGACCCGTTATTCTTGCCCCGATCTGAAAGATGACGTGGTGGGGGAACTCATTGATCGGTGCGACGTCCCATTGATAAGTGCGACGTCATCACCTCGGCTAGCATGGCAGGTTCGTTCAAGCCCATTCTCGACTCAACTAATAACATCATTCCAAGGAACCCAAGGGTCCAGGAGTGGTTTGATCTCCCTTATCTTCTTCGCTATAAGCCTGTTCGCATGGGCGCGGACGACGGAGGCCTCGCCTTGTGCAAGTTGATGCCGCTTGATAATGATACATGTGATGTCAAGATGCCATCGCTTAAGGGTAAGTCTTGGGCTGGCGCAAATGGAGATTGGGTTGTTTATATTTGGTACAATTGCGAGTGGGAACTTGTGAATGTGTACACTCGTCAGCGGATTCCACTTCCAAAAATCTCAGAGTGCCCTGAGGTTGAGCACACAGATGATCTACGTACGTTCAAATACGATCATGGTGACTGTCGTCTACTAAAGATAGCAATTTGTCGAGTTCCCAACCGCTCTTGGAATTACAAGAACTATCAAGTTGTTGCTATCTTCGACAAGCTTGTTGCCGTCCTTCGTGGTTCGACTGGATGGATATTGCTCAAAAATCAGTTTCTATACACGAATGTGTACTATGATGCAATTGAATACGAGGATCTTGTGTTTGCTGCCACCACTCGTGGCACTGTTTTTGCATGGGATCATCGTAGTTTCGGTACGTTTGTCTTCCACTGTAATTATAATTGTTTCATCCACATGCATGCGGGTTAGCAAGTTTCCCATTACTAATTAACCTTCTTCTTGTGTTTCCAAGGTCCTGTAAATATTCCACCACCTATACTTGAAAAAATTTATAAGCAAGGGGTAGATGACGATGGTGATGATCACGAGCATGAGGAGGAGCAGAACTTATATACTCAGTGGCGCCTGGCAACTAATTCTGATGGATCACCTCTTCTTGTCTGTATACGGTGCACTCAGACTGTTACTACTGAGGAAGCAGGTGTTGTCTCCCATGGTCGCCCTCTCCTGAACTATTCCAACACCCGTTGCATGGTATTCAGGACGGATACTAGTGTGCTAGTGCCAACACCTTCTCCCTGGTTCAATATTGATAGTCTTGGAGCAAACTCGCTCTTCCTTGGACCAAACTATCCAATGATGGTGAAAGGCCATCCAGCTGCTGTTGACACAATGTTACTACCACTTATGAGAAGCAACTGTATCTATACCTCGGACATTTCGGTGGTTCCCTACCCTGGTCCTGATATGTGCCGCTTCAGCCTGGATGATCAGTCCTGCGTTGCTCTCGATATTGACAATAGCTGGCCCTTCCCAGAGCACCTATGGTTCAAACCAAGCGTTTCCAACGCCGAGGATTGGTTGAGTTGAAGTTCATTTCATTGCTTGTTATTTGTTGTGTGATGAAAACTTTAGTATTTGCTAGAATGTTTTGTTGGAAATAATCTATAATCCAACATGTATCCTCGCTGTCGTTGTGTGTTGATGACTTGTTGTATTTAATGAATGGTACATTTCAGTTGCAAATGCATGTCATAGACTCAATTTATGAATGGTTTTCGAGTCACTTCTTGGAGTGTGAATACCGTCGTAGTATAGCCAGCATCCGGTTAGTATATGAAGTAGCCACATCACATAGAGCCAACCTAATATTGGAGTATGCTAGCCCTCCACCGGCGCACCGCTTCAAATGGCAGAGGAAGTGAGAGGTCGCGTCACTTTGTGTCCAGATCTGAGATGCCACGTGTACTAGAGGAATGACTCCAAGTTCGACCACCGTGATGCTAGGTGTAAGCCAAGGAACACTGTTGGAGAGACCCCCTCATAATTTTCCTACATTGGTCGTTTGATTCATAGGATAGAATGCTATAGGATTTTCCCTATGTAATCATGTTTTAATTGGCAATCTAGCATCCACTCCAACTTTTGATTCACTTCCTTTGTTCCTACGAAGAGAGTACTTGCTCTAAATGATGTGCCGCTGCAAGAGCCGCCTATATTAATTAACCATGCTCTAAAAAGGTGGAACAACTTTGGCTATAGTAGTACTGTACTAGGTTAGTAGGTGACCTTGCGCTTGGCTCTTCTCCTCTTCCAGAAGTCGAACAATAATGATGGTACTACAGTAGTACTTCTGGCAATCTGACACCAAATGAGTTGCTGCACGTCCACCGCTTGTAAGCAAAAGTTTCTCCTCGTGTTGCGAGCCACCGCGCACGCGTTGGCGAGGGAGAAAAGGCGTAGTAAGCAAGCTTCTCGTTGTTCTGCGAGTTGACGGGACACATCAAAGTTAGTTATTAGTACTCTCTTCAAAAAGGGCCGACCATGTCCATGGCTACCATCCCGTGCTCTGTCATTGAGTACGTGCACTATTCACGTGCCATTGAGGAGAAAAAATATTGCATAGTACTAGGTGCCATCGAAGTGCACGACTCACTTACACATTGCATATCTCCATTTTCTTGCATGACACGCCACCTTGATGCTAGATGTCCCGCGTGTCATGGAGGCATATAGTATGATTTTGTAAATTTATGAATGGCTATCGAGTCGCTTCTCTGAGTGGGTGCTGCGACGAGGCAAAAAAATATTTTCTGAATACATAATTGTACGTGCATTGCAATAGGTTATCGGATGAGACCAATCAACAATAGTACACTATTTGTACTAGCTTCACATGTTGCACTATCTCTATGTCTACGTACGTAATACAACAAGTTTTAAACTTGAGACCAGCCACCCATCCTCACAAAGAACACTTTTTAACCTAGCACAGACTCCAGGAAATTTGGCCACAGTGTGAGGTGGGCCATATGTTAATGTGTTCGTTGTACGTAACCAGCACCTCGAATCCTCGATACTACTACTACTACTATAAGGGGGTGTTTGGTTCCAGGGACTTTTTTGGGACTTTTTGCTAAAAGTCCTTAGAAGCACCTCCTTGGGAGTCTTTTCAAAAAGTCCCAGGGACTAGAAAAAGTCCTAGGACCAGAGAACCAAACACCACCTAAGTAGTAGGAGTAGTAGGGTGGCATAGGCCAGAACAAGCATTCACGTCCAGGAGTACGGCACACGCCACCAGCACGACTTCCATCTGACACCATATTTCTTGGAGTCCGTGCTACAACAATCTCTTCATCCTCGTTGTTTCTCTAACTCAGCCATCGCGCGGTGGGCGAGGTGGGGGTTTGCCGATAGTCGGTTTCCTCAACTACGGTCCCACTTGTAAGGCCAACTCCAACGCACGACCCCAAATGGACCTCCGTTTTGCCCGGATTTTGTCCGTTTGGGTAGGGCAATGGGGTCGTGTCCGGGCCATTTCTCGGATGCGGTGGTTGTGTGCCGAACGCGCGACCGCATCCCGGCCGCATACATTTTTCTTTGCAAACACATATCTTTTTTTCATCATTGATTTTTTGGTACATGGAAATACATCACCAAAATTTTGACTAGAAAAGCAAGACCAAAGAAAACAAGAACCACAAGAATACATTTTAGAAGATATCCAACTTCCATAACTGCTCCTGTAAGTTGGATTAGTGCCTTCTTGATGCATTCATTTTTGATCTGCGGAGGCTCGATCTTGCGTGCTTCTTTCTTCTTCGAGTGTAAAGAAGTAGACGTGTCTAGCCTCTATTCTATCAACAAGTGCACTAGTCTCATCTCTAGTCTCTATGCTAGCTAAAAGTGCTAGAACATCTACTAAATTGCGCTCTATCAATATATCGTTGTACTCTTCTTCCCAATACCAAAACTTGCATCCATTCTACACAATAAAATTTTAAGTTAGCACAACTAGTCTAATCCGAGAGCACAACCGAAGATTTGGTCGAGTTCTTCCTCCTTTTGCCGATACGTGGGACATCCAGCATCCAGGTCGTGGCATGCAAGAAAATAGAGTGGTAGGTGAAGCCACGTGATGTGCATCTTGGGTTAAACTGTAAATAGAATCTTGGTACTCTTGAGTAACTCCAAAAGCGGCCACCGAAGAACTTTATTGGATTTGTTTTTCATCACCAGCACGTCGAGGTGAAAGATGTGCAGGTTCAGTGGGTCCTCTTGCGTTTTCACTGATATGTGGGACCGCATATGAGCAAACAGACGATGGGCTCCGCGCGTCTGCTGGCTGGCTGAGAAGAGAGATAGAGGAGGGCTGAGCACGGACTCCAGGAAATTTGTTCTACATAACCAGCACCTCGATATAGTGGGGTGGCATGGTCCATAACTAGCATTCATGTCTAGTAGTACGACACACGCCACCCACACGAGTCCCATCCGACACCAATTTTCTTGGAGTCCGTGCTAGCTACAACCATCTCTTCTCCCTCCCGTTTTCTCAGCCATCGCGCGGTGGGCGGGGTGGCGGTTTGCTGATAGTCGGTTTGCTCAACTGCGGTCCCACTTGTAAGTGAAAATGCAACACAGCACACATTCCCCCTTGAGCGGCGTGCCGGACAAACTGTGTGGGGGTGCGATGCGAACACGATAGACTTTTCCTTTTGAACTTGTAACTTGTAAAATTTGGTTATGCTCCATGGGGCGACCGATAGATAGAAATAATGATTTTCCCTAGAGTAATGAGAAGTTTGGTTCTGGCGCGGTTCATGCATGGAGTAAGTAGGAAAATTATGAAGTTGATGCGAAAGGTAAGATAATTACTAGTAGTACCATATACTACTACATGGATTTGATGGAAAGATAAAGATACATACGGATCCATCAACGACATCCTCACGCCCTAGTGCACCGGGTCACCAACCGACGTGTGAGGAGTAGCGGCGTTGGCGGCAAGCTCAACGTGCTTTTGAACAATTCCGTCCAAGGTTGCCCTGCGGTCCAAGAAGGCCAGCGTCCTATCGTCCTCCTCTTGCATCTAGTAGTCCTTATGGACGATTTGCGCGTAGACGTGGGTGATTATGTCGATGGTGTCTTGCTGCGCCAGGCGCTGCGCGGCGAGCGCGACCTCGAGGTGGACATTCTCCGGCGCGACGGCGGGCAGTCGCAGGGCCACCAGTGCGTCGAAGAGGTTGTCACCATAGAGGCCATTGAGGGTGGCAAGCATCACAGAGCCTGGGCGCGTGGGCTGGAGGCATACGTCAAGGTCGTCCGCGAGCTTCTTGACGACGGTGAACTTGTCGAGGAAGCCGACGATGTTGGATGTGGGGTTCCGGCAAACCCTTAAGGTTCGAACACGGGGTGCGCGCGAAGTCTCTCCCTCCTACCGATCTACTCTCTAGCTCGCAAAGATCTCGCTGATGCACTCGATGAACTTGCAACATAGAAAGACACAGGGTTTATACTGGTTCGGGCCACCGTTGTGGTGTAATACCCTACTCTAGTGTGGTGGTGGTGGATTGCCTCTTGGGCTGATGATTAACAGTACAAGGGAAGAACAGCCTCCTGAGGTTGAGGTGTTCTTGTGCTTGTGTAGTTGAGGATGATCTGAACTAGTTCGGGATCGGTTGCCTCCTACTGTGGTGGCTAGACCTATTTATAGAGGCCCTGGTCCTCTTCCCAAATATCGAGCGGGAAGGGAGCCAACAACGGCGGGAAAATTTGAAGGGGGACAGCTAGTACAAGCTATCCTGACAAAAGCGGTCTTTGCCTGCGAAAAGCTCTGGGGTGACGCCGTCTTGGGCTCCACGATGACCTCCACCTTGCCGTCCTCCGGTCTTGGTCTCGTTGCACCAATATGGCAACCTTTGCCTGATGCCTCGGTACTCTTCGCCTGCGCTGGCCTCCTTAGCACCAAAGAGGAAATAGAGACGCTGCGCGCACTGGCGCCCGCGTGGTGCCGTTCGCCATGGCTCACGGCACAAGAGCCTCGTGAGGTTTGCCTCGACTTGATATCTCCGCTCCTCGTGAGCCTGCTTTGCTAGGCCACTCCAGAGGAGGTCTTGCGTCATCCGTCTCGCGAGGCTTGGACCCTCGCGAGGCAGGCAAGTCTGGGGACCCCCGTTCTGAGAACGCCGACAGTAGCCCCTGGGCCCAAGGTGCGCTCGGGCTTGGCTTCGCGGCGAAGCCAAGGGTCAAGTTCGGAGCACCACGGGCCCCAAAAGCCTGCGGCCTCGGTCGACGCGTGGAAGTTGATTGGACGTGGGCGTCTCCGCTTCCCGATGCTGCCTTGGCAACTGCACGACTTGACAAGTCCCTGCGACATGCAAGGAAAACCATCATTACCTGCGATCGTGGGAGGCGCCGGTTGGCCTTCTCTTGCTATAAATGAGGAGGGGGGTGGAGCCCCCGTTGCCCATCTCTTCCTTGCTTGCTTGCTTCTTCCTCCTTGCTCCACTGCTGACAATAATGGCACCCATCAGAAGGTTTTCCGCCGAACAGAAAGGAAAAGCTCCCCGTGACGATCCGGGGCCACTTCCACCAAAGAAGAGGTTGATCCATCGCCGTGATGAAGCGGCGATGCAGGTGGTGACGAGGCATTGGTGCGAACGGCCTCCTCCGGGGTACCCGCTACCCTTGTACGCCCGAGCAGAGGGCTTGGGTGGTTGGAGCGACGAGCAGCGCCGCCCGCGCCGCGCTCGGGGCCGCTGTGCCACGGCGACACGTGTCGTTGCCCCTGGGGTCCACACCGCAGACTCCTCGCGTGAGTTGGTGCTGTGGGCGCCGATGCCTCCAAGCTCCTGGATCCGCTTCCCGCGGTTCTTCTCCGACGTGATGCCGCCGAGGGGGCCTCTCGAGCTCTGGCTGCAGCATGCCGACTGCAGCGCTCCGACGACCAAAGCAGAGATCGAAGCGGTCCCCACTGGCAAGATCTTCATGACTCGCGGCTGGGGCGAGATCGCGCGGGTCTGCTATGCGAGGGGAGCCCTCGCGATCCACTTCCAGTACGACGGCGCCTCCACGCTCTTCTTCAAGGTCTTCGACGCCGAGGGCCGCCTCCTGGAGTGTTGCCCTGGAGAGGAGCGCCAGACCGACGTGCACTCTGATCGCGGCTACTCCAGCAGCAGCAGCCCTTGGGAGTCCGGCAGTTCTCCTGAGCTTTAAGAGACTCCGGAGACGAGCGACGACAGCTACGTGCCCCCGAGCTCTCGCCGCACTCGGAGCAGGGCTGCGGCGTCCGGCCATCGCCGCCGCTGATCTGGATGGGGTTGGCGCCGGCCTCTCGTGGCCCACTGTTGATGATGGCATCTGCCACGGAAGGGTGTAGATAGGATTCCCCTTAGTATCAGCTTTTGTTTCCTGCGAAGGATCATGAATCACCCTGTGGGGGCATGTAAGGGTCTGTATGTCTTTGGTGTTTATCTTCCTTGTTATGAAAACTTGGTGAGTGCATGGACCGTTAAGGCTTGGTCCCCCCTTTCTTTCCTCGCGATGGCTTATTGCTCTACGCTGACAGGTCCCGGTCCCCAGGCTGGCTACAGCCGTCGCTGGTATGCCAGGTCGCGTGCCGTGGTCAAGGCCAGGAGGTGTGCGGCCCGAGGTCCGGTAAGAGCCCCTGAGGCGCGATGCTCAGGAGGTCCCCCTTAGCGCTCAAGCAGCCATGGTAAGGGAAGAAAGGAAAATGACTTGGCCGCAACGGGGCGGCGGCATGGCATGAGTGACCATTAGGCCCAGATATTTAGCCGATCCTAGGGCGAAACTTATCTTGCTGACTTCACGGCGACTCCTGATGTCGCGCTAGGGCTGCGCGCCAACTCGTGCGGTATAGCCAGGTCGGCCCATACGAGTTCCCCTCCCCTCATGCTCTCCTTAGTGCTCTACGTCCTCAGGTCCCGGCCCTCGAGCGAGCTCAGCCGCCGCTGGTATGCCAGGTCGCGATGCCGTGGTCAAGGCCAGGGGGTGAGGGCTGGAGAGCTAGTAAGAGCTCCTGAGTCGCGATGCTCAGGAGCCCCCCTTTTAACGCGCAAGCAAATTGCACGAAGGAAAAAGGGGCTCGCGGTGCCGCCTGCTATCCTTCCCTCGGGATCCCTGTGAGCAGGCACAAGAAGAAACATGGTTTGCCATTACAGCTGTTAGCCTGCCGCTGGTTGCTCTGGGTGAGGTGAAGGCACTGAGGGCCTGGTGAGGTGACGTGCGCGGCGCGTGCCGCGAGCCAGAGCTCGACCACTCAGATTTGTCGGTCGTGGCAGGGACGGACCCATGCACCAGCGCCGTGCCTGTGTGAAGGCCTCGAGGGAGGCGATGACCGAGCAGGCGATAGCCGTTGGCAGGTTAAGCATGAAGAGCAGATCAACTTGGATAAATGCAGGAAGATACACGCCACCGGGTCTGGCCCGAGCGGCTTAGGGATGATGCAGCCCGAGGGGCGCCCCCGGCAAGGTAAGCTAAAGACTTAAGCAAAAGGGATACATGCCACAGGGACGGACCCATGTGGCCTGGGAATAATGCAGCCCGAGGGGTGCTCCCAGCTTAAACGAACTTGGAAGATGTCACCTGGTTCCGTAGATGAAGTAGAGTTGGTGCAGCTGAAGCCGCGCGTTGAAGGAATGGCTCCTCATGAGCCACCGGGACCCTGAGCCTCGGGGGGCTCTGGAGGTTCCCTGAAGACCGTCTCCATCTCCTCCAGGACGGCGTGGAACCTGGCCTCCTGAGCCGCCAGGACTCACCGCATGTCACGCTGGTAGGCCAACGCCACGCTTGGCAAGCCGAAGGGCATGCGAACGTAGCTGTGTGGTGGGCCCTCACAGCGGCCCACACGCGATGGCCAGAAACGCTCTTGAGATGCGGCCCTGTTGAGCCCTGGGACGTCGACGCAGACACGCAGCCCGACATCCTCGCCTGGATGGGGAGCTGCGCCTTGTGAGCGGCTGTGGCCGCGCACGGCTCTTGCTTCTTGCAGTTCCTGGGTGGTCTTGGTGATGAACTCCTGGGTGGTGGGCACTCCTTGCCCCGTGCTCTCCTGCAGAAAGTGTGCCGTGAGGCACGCTTCCAAGTGGTGCCCAAGCGCCTCCCTCGTGAGGTTGCCAAGGTCTGAGGCTCTCCAGAAGAGAGCCCCCGAGTCCTACCTGAGGAGGGCGCCGGGCACGCTTTCCTATGCGGTAGAGAGAGGCGCCCCTGGAGCGGGCGCTGATCCTAACGAGACTCCTACCGCGACGCCATCTTCTTGGGGTCCTGTGCGGCGCGGCAGCTTCTTCTTGGGGATGGTCTCCGGAGGGCCTTCACTTCTGCTGTCGGGGTTGTCGATTGCTGCGGCTTGAAAGGCGCGCTCAAGGGAGCACACCTCATCCCTCTCTTCACACGGGACCGTGATGATTCCTCCGCTTCCTGGCATCTTGAGAACGTTGTAGCCGTGATGAGTGACTGCCATGAATTTGGCCAGGGTTGGATACCCGAGGATTGCATTGTACGGCAGGCGGATGTGCATGACGTCGAAGTCGATGAGCTTGGTGCGATAGTTCTTGCGCTCCCCGAAGGTGACAAGCAGGCGGACCTGCCCTATTGGTGTGGTGGAACCGTCGGTCACTCCTGAGAAAGGCTTGGTTGGCTGGAGCTGCTCATATGGCACTTGGAGGTTGTCGAACGTGTTGACGGATAGGACGTTGAGCCCTGCGCCGCCGTCGATGAGAGTCTTGGTGACTTGCACATTGCTGATGACTAGGGAGCACAGCATAGGGAGGGCGCCAGCGGTGGCTGCGCACTTGAGTTGGTCTGCCGAGTTGAAGGTGATGGCACATTCGGACCACCTGAGCGAGCGCGTGGCCTCGAGCTTGGGGAGCACCGCGTTCACCTCGCGAGCGAACTGTTTGAAGATGCGCTGAGAGGCTGGGGCCTGGGCACCGCCCAAGATGTAGGCAATCGCACACGGCTCCTGGAAGCCCCCAGCCCCCTCGTCCTGGTGGTGGTCGTCGTTCTTTCTTGGTGGCGGCAGCGGGGGAAGACCGGCGTTGCCCTGGGGGCGATCCTCATGAGGCAGGTCCCTCCAGGCGGCCTCGCGAGGTTGGTCCTGCCAGCGGTCCTGACGAGGCCGGTCGCGCCACTCCTGGCGCGGGCCACGGTCGTCCCAGCGTCCGCCTCCGCGTCCTCCTCTGCGGCCATAGCACCGGTCGTTGCGCTCGGGGCGTCGACCGTAGCGTCCTTCCTGTATGGCTCTGAGCTCTTGGCAGTCGCTGGTGTTGTGGGTGTTCAAGTTGTGGAAGGCGCAGAATGGTCGGCCGTTGTTGGATGACTCGGGAAAATCTCTGCCTCGCTTGGTGTCGGGCTCCGCTGCGAGCACTACTGCCTCTTTGCGCTTCACGTCCTTGGCCTTGGCCTTCTTCTCCTCCGGTCCTACAGCTGGGAGTTCAAGGAGAGAGAGGCGCCCCTCCTTAGCTCTTGCGCACTTGGTCGCCAGGTTGAACAGCTCCTGAGATGTGCAAAGCTCCTCGTGGATAGCGAGCTCTTCCTTCATCTTGACGTCACGGACGCCGTCCGAGAACGCGAAGATGATGGCTTCATCCGTGACCTTGGGGATCTTGAGGCGGGTGTTGTTGAAGCGCTGGATGTACTTCTGGAGGGTCTCTCCTGGCTGTTGCTTGATGCGGCGTAGATCACCCGCGGCCGGTGGGTGGTCGCGAGTGCCCTGGAAGTTGGCGACGAAGCGGCCGCGCATCTCGTCCCAGGAGGAGATCGAGCCATGCTGCAGGCTCAGGAGCCAGGAGCGGGCCCCATCCTTGAGAGCCATGGGAAACCAGCTCGCCATGACTTTTTCGTTGCCGTTGGCCGCTTCGATGCTCAGCTCATAGAGCTGCAGGAACTCCGCGGGGTCGGCGGTGCCGTCGTAGCAAGGAGGCAGATCTGGCTTGAACTTGCCTGGCCAGGCGACGCTACGTAGTTCGGGGGTGAAGGCGCGGCAGCCGACCGTGGTCGCCGGGGCCCGCTTCTAAGGTGGAGCTTGGTCTTGGCGAGGTCCGCGCTGCGCCACTGCAGGTGGCACGCGGTCTTGACGAGGTGGCGCGGGGAGCGCCGGTGCAGCTTCGCGGCCGCGGGATTTCTTGACAGCTTCTTTCTTCACGCGCGGGCGCCAGGCGCGTTGGATCACGCCGCGGAGGCGCGCGCCTTGGTGCCAAGGCACCATCTTGGGGTTGAGATGGTGGAGGCATGCCATGAGCCCCGTCGCCCACGGCTGGTTGAGGGGGAGGCAGAGAGTGGGACGGCGCCAGAGAGCCCAATGCGGCACGGACGAGCCACTCCTCATAGAGGTCGTCGACGGGGCGGTAACGCAGGAGCTCGTTCACCGTGATGAGCGCGGCCCGTGCCTCCATGGGAGCGCGGTGCGCGTGAGACGAAGAACTGGCAGGGGTAAGTGATGGAGTAGCGGTGCGGCCGTCTTGCCGCACCGAAGGATGCAACGAGGATGCCTGCTGCTCATTCCCCGCCGGGCCAGTGGAAGCGTTGGCGGCGGGAGATGGAGAACGACAAGGTGGCCCGCCTACGGGAGCCGTCTGAGCGACGCGGGCGGAGAGGGCAGCCTGACGCTCAGCTCGAGCACGGCGAGCGTCCGCCATGGAAACGACGGAGCGATGGAGCAACGAACTGATGGAAGGGAAACTACGGCGCACCCCTACCTAGCGCGCCAAATGTCGGATGTGGGGTTCCGGCAAACCCTTAAGGTTCGAGCACTGGGTGCGCGCGAAGTCTCTCCCTCCTACCGATCTACGCTCTAGCTCGCTAAGATCTCGCGGATGAACTCGACGAACTTGCAACACAGAAAGACACGGGGTTTATACTGGTTCGGGCCACCGTTGTGGTGTAATACCCTACTCCAGTGTGGTGGTGGTGGATTGCCTCTTGGGCTGATGATGAACAGTACAAGGGAAGAACAGCCTCCTGAGGTTGAGGTGTTCTTGTGCTTGTGTAGTTGAGGATGATCTGAACTAGTTCGGGATCGGTTGCCTCCTACTGTGGTGGCTAGCCCTATTTATAGAGGACCTGGTCCTCTTCCCAAATATCGAGCGGGAAGGGAGCCAACAACAGCGGGCAAATTTGAAGGGGGACAACTAGTACAAGCTATCCTGACAAAAGCGGTCTTTGCCTGCGAAAAGCTCTGGGGTGACGCCGTCTTGGGCTCCACTATGACCTCCGCCTTCCCGTCCTCCGGTCTTGGTCTCGTTGCACCAATATGGCAACCTTTGCCTGATGCCTCGGTACTCTTCGCCCGCGCTGGCCTCCTTAGCACCAAAGAGGAAATAGAGACGCTGCGCGCACTGGTGCCCGCGTGGTGCCGTTCTTCATGGCTCACGTCACGAGAGCCTCGTGAGGTTTGCCTCACCTTGATATCTCCGCTCCTCGTGAGCCTGCTTGGATAGGCCACTCTAGAGGAGGTCTTGCATCGTCCGCCTCGCGAGGCTTGGACCCTCGCGAGGGTCTTGGGTGCCTTGTTGACGAAGATGGGCCGTACGGCCTGCTGCTTAGCCACGCTGTGGGCCGCAGGCAGGCAAGTCTGGGGACCCCCGTTCCCAGAACGCCGACAGACGAGGACCTCGTGGAACAAGGAGACGAAGCTGTCGTCCAAGCGGCCCCTCGCCCTGGAGGCCTCAAGCACTACCTGGAGACGTTCCTTGGTGCCGGGCCGCAGGCCGGCACCGTGGACCATCTGGCACAGCCGGCTGATGCTCGTGCTCATCGCCTCCATGGGTCTAGCTTCTAGTCAACTGATCTTGCGATTGGAGTGATCACTCTTGCCCTTGGGTGCGTGGGTGCGTAGGATTTCGTAGATTGGACTGGCGGGAGCCTTTATATGAGAAGTGCAGACTGCGTTGAATTCACGTGCATGTTGGCCATCTACTCCTCGCCCCTCTACTGCACCTACCTTTGGCTGTATGACAGGTTGGCCAGCCACCCGTTGGGCCCACATGTCATACAACCAAATGCTGGTGCAGTAAGTCAATGAAGCTACGTCCCCCTCCGTGCCCGTGCATGCTTTCAATGACTTGAGACTACCAAACATCACATGCAGTGGTTAGTTTATTGCATGTAATCCTATTAAGTAGCAAAAAGACATTAAGTTACTTCGCCGATAGGAACAAAACAATACACCATGTATTTATTTACAGAGGGAGTAGTACATTTTTTGTGACATGCATTACTAGATATTGCTAATCAAATACTAAATCCAGATGGACGTGGTAGTACTACTAAATCCAAACGGTGGTGCTAGTACTAGTAGTAGTACTACTACCAATGTAGTAGCACTGTACTACCCGTTGGTCAAATTATTACGTGCTGCTCCTCACAGTGAAGTGACAAGACCCTACGTCGGAGATGACACCTGAGTATAGGCCCCGTGTTCGGCATACCATAGTCAGCCTCACCGTCTGCAGTCACTATCATCATGGCTGTAGACCTAGCCTGCTTACAACTAGCCGTGTTCGACATAATTTCCCGTGCGTAGATGCCCGTGCATTGCACGGGAAACCAAGATTGGGGGGTGGACGGCGCCGGCAGCGGCCATCGCGCCAGATTTTTCCATGGCCTTCTAGATGTGGTGGGGAGGAGATAAGGCTGATTGTGAGAGACAAGGAGTTGTTTGTAAATAGGGAACAAGTGCGGGCATCTTTTTGCAAAACTGGAGAAGTTTGGTTTGTATGCATCAGATCTAGATCCGACGGCTATTGGTGAAAGATGGCAGGCACAACATCATCACCAACTCAGGACCTGTTTGATTCGCGGGATTTTGAAAACGCGGGAATAGGACACGGCAATATTACAAATGTTACTTTAGGAGTAATGCTGCACCTACGAAGAGGGAATTACTAGGAAGTTTACGTAAGAACTTTCGTTACTTTAGGTGGATGCAGCATTATCGTACAAACTAAAATTCACCGCCCTGACAAGTCACTAATGGGCAAATAAGTTTTCGAGTCTCTGGCCACTTGATGTTTCAAAAACAAATTCAGCTTCTGCGGAGACTTTATCATTTAGGCTTAGACGCTTGCAGTGATCAGCATGCCATTCATTGTTGCGCCAGAACGCCAAACCTCATTACCTTGAGCACACTTGCCTCAAGAACAAAGAACCTGGCCAATTTAATCTCAGATGTGCTGCCTCGGTAGTCGATCAAATCAATTTCTGTAAGATGGAGATCAAGGCATTCGATGAGATTGTTATAGTGCAGCACATTTTTCACTTTCGGGTCTTTTTTTAATCTGCAAAAGAAGAGAACATATTAGAGCAGCTGGCTGTATAAGATTGTCGTGTCATCAAGAGGTACCAATATCATTTGCTCATACGATAGGGTTGGCTGGCTAGTGATATTTTTTCACTCACTCTCTCTCTATCTCTCTTTCTCTTTCCTCTCATTTACCTAGGAGTATGTGAAGAGCTTGGGCATTTGTTGCCTTCCACTATGTGGCCGATGCCATAATACGCATCGATGTCAAATCAAAAGATTTTGGCACCGCTCTCGCGATGTGAGAGAGTTGGCACCGCTGTGCACACAGACCCACATGTATAAACAAATCAATCAAACCAACTACACCAGCCTCTCACTCTCCCAAACAAGTGTTTTTTATTGCCTCAGTCCTCTCTCTCCCACGCAAGTGTTTTTTCATTGCGTGAGTTAATTTGGCACTGGAGCAAAGTAGGTGATCCAGATTGGGGCACCAGGTGAGCAATGGAGGGGCATCGATGCCAAATGCATCACAAGTGAATTTGGCACGTGTTTTGGCCTACATAGTGGAGGGCCGTTATAGCCCTCTTTGTACTACCTCTTATTTAGTATAAAATTTTCACCATATATCTATGTAAGAAAATGCCAATGCATGTCACTAAAAATTACACCATTTGAAATTATGTTCAAATACGAATCCAACGATATAGTTCTTAGTGACATGCATTAACATTTTGTCAGTTAAAATCTATGGTCAAATTTTGATACTACAAAATAGGAAGAGTAAACCAGGACGGGGGTAGTACTTGCTCTTAGGGTAACCATAGAGTTACTGGAGTAGTCTAAGTTACTTTCCACTATGACTAGCCTAGGATACTATAGTAGTAAAACAAAAAAACGATGCAGGTGATCACGTGAGAAAAAATACTAAAAACATTTCTTTCGGTGCAGTGTGTAGATGCAGTTTTGAACACTACACTTGTCATCGTAATTTGGGAAAATTACGAAAAATTTGAGCTACGTTGTGATTACCGTTTACTAATAGGAAAGAAGTT
This sequence comes from Triticum aestivum, assembly GCF_018294505.1. Classification (NCBI taxonomy): domain Eukaryota; kingdom Viridiplantae; phylum Streptophyta; class Magnoliopsida; order Poales; family Poaceae; genus Triticum; species Triticum aestivum. Next base: position 482,173,976 of record NC_057805.1, read on the forward strand.
TCACCTCGATGAGTAGCTTCTCCGTGCACGGAAAGCATGTAAGGAATCCAACAACTTGATCCAGATTGGGGCCGATAGATTTTATTGCCAAGATCTTCACTGTGCGCATAGACTGGGTCAAGCTTGTGGGAATCATTTTCTGGAAGACGGTCATAAATACATCAAGAAGAAATTTAAAAATGTGAATTTCAAGAAGACGGAGAAGAAGATGAGTGATGTACCTGAACGATTACGGATCCAATAAAGAGTTCGGAGAATTTGGCAGACGAGTGCACCAATGCTGTCAATTTCGGCGCGTAAATGACCTTGATTTTTGTTGGACCTTCTAGATCCGATACAAGCAATCTCTCAAGGAAAGGCGCATTCTCTATGACCATAACGTTGGAACAGCTAGAGTGATCTCTTCCCAATTGATGTCTTGTTGCGGGGCCAGCAAGGCACATAAATCCATCGGAGATTCGTCGAGGCGATGTGGAGGCTAATGAACCCGTGGATCTGCTCAAGACGAAGGTACTCGAGCGCAGTACAGCTGCAGAGCAGGTGCTCCATAGTCTTCTTCGAGATGACAACGTCGAAGAGGTCGAGCTGCTTGAGTTGAGGGAGAAGAAGGGCGGGCGCGACATTAATCTGGGGAAGATAGCAGGAGCTGAAGCTGGCACGGCGCAGCGTTGGCGCGAGGCGGAGCACGGACGGCGGCAGAGAGCGACATCGTCCAGCTTCAAAGCTGAGCTCCTCGAGCTGATCTAGGGCGGGGGATAAGAACCACTCGTCGAACTTGGGTTGGACCTTGCAGTTGGTACTGAACATGCGAATGTCAAGGCGTCTGGCTGGCCCAGGGTGCGATGAAAGGATCCTTGAGACTGCAGCCATGCGTTTGCAATCCCCGTCGTAGAGGCAGCTGCCGACGGTGAGGTTGAGGGGGATGCGGCGCCAGAGGGGGCGCCACCGCCGGGAGAGCAGGGCGGTCCGCACGGCAGATTTGGTGGGGAGGAGGCCGATGATGACGAGCAGCATGTCGTCGGGAAGGCTGCTGATGAAGTCCAGGCTCGCCGGATGCGGTTTTGGCTCGAGCCGCCTCCACTTGTTGGCTGCCTCGCCGTCCATCTCAACCGGCGGCGACGCCGGTGTACACGTGTGCTGGTGTGTGTTGTGTGCTGGGTGTGCGCGAGTGCGTCCTTCTGTCCACGCCGCCGCGCAGTGGTGAATTGTGCGCGAGTGCGTCCTCCACGCGGAAGAAGTGTGTCCTCAATGCGCCCTCAATTTACTAGCGTGCGGGGTGCTACCCCGAGTGGTTTCAACTTTGTTTACTTCACCGCGTGTCAGATGGGCCTCTAGTTTACTTATTTTCGCCCACTGCCACATGGGCCAGCACACGAAGATACAGAACACGAGCTGACAAAGCAGCATGTGGACTGGTTGACCGGTCAACTAAACAATATACGGAGCTATACGCTGACACAGTGAGCGTATAATCCGTCGGTATAGAGTGTTCATGTGAGAGGGGAGGCCCGTGAGAGATAGCAGAGAGAGAGAGATAGAGAGAGAGAGAGAGAGAGAGAGAGAAAGAGCTACTCCCTCCGTTCGATAATGTAGTTCCAACATTTTTTTTAAAGTCAAACTTTTGAAACTTTGACCAAGTTTATAAAGAAATTACTTATATCTACAATACCAAAGATAAATGATAGTATGAAGTAAGTAAATGTTTTGATGAATCTAATGATCTTTCCAGATGTAAATGTTTTTCTCCACATATACCTGGTCAAACTTTTTTGAGGTTTGACTTTTCAAAACATCCATATGCTTATGGACGTGAGAGAGTCCCTAACTAGAGAGAGGGAGAGAGAGTGAAATAGAAAGAGTGAGTGAAAAAAGTGTGTGTGCGTGTGTGAAAGAGCCATGGACAACACTCGATAAAAGTCGAGAAAAATGTGTGTGTCTTATGCAAACATATCACACATGCATCTTCGACAACGGAAGCAAGGTGAGGAGATAGTGTGTAGTTGTTTGCAACCGAGAGAGCAAGACCCCTAGCACGTGGCCAAGAGGGGTCTGACAAACAAGGGAGAGAGGTCGAGAGAGACGTACGGAGAAAATGCAGACATGGGGAGGAGAGAGTGTATGTTTGTCATAGAGAGATCCCATGGAGATCGTGATGGGACTACATGGGTGGAAATCGAGTGACAAGGTGTGTGCGCGATAGAAGATACCACGAGAGATATCGAGATAGACGTATGGATGGAAGGAGACAATACGTGTGTTCCTGATGGCTAGTGAGAGATAATCATAGTTAGGGGGGAGTGCTTGCGCCTATGATGGAGTGAGGGATTATGGTACTTATTAGGGGGTGCGTGTCACATAGAGAGAGAACAAGGGCGGAGAGTGTTGGATGGGTCTATATGTATAGCGCGAGTGAGACATGTGTATGTGTGAACCAGGGAGATATAAAGTTTGAGAGAGATTGAGGAGCCCCGATAAGGCTGAGTGGTGCGTCAGATAGCTGAGAGGGGGAAAGAGATATTCCATCCGCTCGATAATGCAGTGCATGTAATTTTTTTAGAAGTCAAACTTTGGAAACTTTGATCAGGTTTACACAAATGTTATTTATATCTTCAATACCAAAGATACATCATACGAAACTACATCTCATGGTGAATCTAATGGTATATATTTGCCGTTCCAGATGTAATTGTTTTTCTCCACGTACAGGGTCAAACTTTGTGATGTTTGACTTTTCAATAAATCAATATGCTATGCACCGAGGAGAGTACCTAAGTCGAGATGGATCAAGTACGTGTGAAGGAGAATGAGTAAGTGTGCAAAAAGAGTATGTTTGTGAAAGAGAAAGTGACAACAAATGATAAATTAGAGAGAGAGTGTGTTTTTTTCGTTTCTTAGGCGAACATATCACGCATGCATCTCCAAGATAGAAAAGCGAGGCGAGGAGATACACAAAGATAGCTAGTGTGTGATTGCTTGCAACGGAGAGAGACACCCCTATAGCACATGTCCAATAGAGGTCTGGCCAACAAGGAACAAAGGTCGAGAGGGACACATGGAGAACATGGACACATGGGGAGGGCGAGAGGGAGTGTTTGTGATAGAGAGACCCCCTCGAGATCGTGAGGGGACTACATGGGTGGGAGATCGAGGGAGGTGCGTGCGCGATAGAAAGATGCCCCGAGAGAAATCGAGATAGACCATGCACATGTTTGTGATGGAGACTAAGATTAGCTACTCATATACATATAGGGGGGATTGCGTGTGCCTACAATTGAGTGAGAGACCATCACACTTGGCTAGCTAGGCATGAGATTGTGTGTGTGTGCGTGTGAGATGGAGAGAGAACGAGGGAGAGAGATAGAGTTTTAGATGGGCCTATCTAGTGCGAGTGAGATATGCATGTGTATGTGTGACCCAGGTAGATGGAGAGTTTGAGAGAGAGGGGGAAGAGCTCCGAGACGACAGAGTGGTGCGTGAGAGAGTTACGGGCAACGAGCCAAGGAATTTGTGTGCGTACGATGAGTGCACCCAAGATATCTAGCTTGGACTAGAGAATCATACATAGTGTGCGAGAGAGACCCCCCCACGCACACACACAAAGAGAGAGAGAGAGATGGAGAGAAAGAGAGAGGACCAACAAGGTTTGTGTGTTGGATGCGTGCGACAGAATTGAAGATTGTCAGCGAGAGAGAGAGAGAGTAGGAGGCCGGGAGAGGGGGAGGTCGCGTTTTATGCATCAAAGACTGATATAAACCATGTTTCGATATAAACTTGCATTCAAATATTTAAATTGGAGAACATGTTGTCTGCAATCCACACATGAACGTATATATGCGTATATCAAACAAGTGCGTTAATTTGACTTTCAACATGTTCATGGAGTACTATAATACTGTACAACATGCTATTGGATTGAGGTGTTCAATTTTGGATTTAGTTCACTATTTTGACCCGGTGAACGAGCTATTTCATTGAATCGAGATATTTCATTTTGGGTTTGATTCCCGTTTTTGACTGGGTCAACTATTTCTCATATAGTAAATCGCTAGCAACGAGCATGTAAAAACACATTACTCCCGAGCATCATCTCTCCATCTAAAAAAGAAGTGGCAAGCTAATATTTCTAAATTTTATTCGAATCGACTTGGTAAGGTAGACGTGGATGCTCGTTCTCCCAAATTTTGAACAAACCGTTAAACATCCTCTGATCGGTGGAATTCGCCCGAGCAAATAAATGGGAGACGCGAAATTACCGTCCTATGTGGGAGACGCATTAATTGGCCCGTTGTGCATCGAGGGTAGGTTCGTAACTTCATCCAAGCGCGCCTTCTCCTCGGCCGAAATGACATGTGCCAAATAATTCATAAACCAAGGTCGGCAAAACACGCTCTCCTCGCCCGAAATAGCTCGCGCCCACTTTTTCAAAACACGCTCTCCTGGCCCGAAATCGCTCGCGACCACTATATTTCAAAACACGCCCTCCTCGCTCGAAATCGCTCCCGCCCACTATTTGGGGAGAAGAAAAGTTACTCTACTATCCCCGACCGTCAGTACACAGACCCAAGCCGAGAAGCCTAAAGGCAGGGGTAGAACTGTAACTCCCCCTCACATTTCAGACAAATGCGTCCGTAAAACATGGTTCCACTCCCCTCCCAATTCCTCCCCCCATTCATACCTCGTGGGCGCCAAATCACCTTCTCCTTGGAAGCTCCCTTCTCCCAAGCCGCGAAACCTCAGCCCCTCCTCCATGGCGCCCCCACTGCACCAATTTCACAGCCACCCTCCTCCCTAATGCCGGAGACGTTGTCCATTTTCCGTCATGCACTGGGCCGTGTGCCTCTTACTCCGTGCTGCTGGAGCTGCCTCGACGACGGCCGCGTGAACCGTACCGGAGCCGATTCACCCCCGCCGTTGTTCATGGCGCCGGAGCGGCTCCAACTTCGGATCCGTCCAGAGTCCCGGCGCTGCTTCCCCGTAGCCGTTGACCGTCGCGACATCGTTGTTTCCCTGCCGCCGGTGGCCACCGCAACCGCACCGGCCTCACCGACTCGGCAGCTGGACCTGCCTACTTCAGCATGCCGCCAGATAGGTCGCACCCTCATCTCAAATCACTTTATTTAGGCGTCAGTTGTCTGAATTTTTATTATGGGCCAATTGATTCCCAATGGGAAGCAGCACCCCTCGAGGCGGCGGAGCTCCTAGGCTGCCGGCTGGCTGGTGTCTAACGTAAGGGTGCGGGGCCGCAAGTTCGCCGTGGTAGCAACGCTTAGATGGCTATCTTAGAGTTGCGTGGGTTGAAGGTACTGCCGCCGTCGGATCTGGATGACGGGGAGTCTTTGTGGATTGGCCCGGGGGCGGCGCAACCATGGCAGTGTGGTGGGGCGGGGAGCGAGGTTTTGGCCGGGGCCACGGACGGCGGAGGCAAGCTGCTCTGCCGTTGGTCGCTGGCTCTTCGGGGAAGATTCCTAACAGTGTCAGCCGGGAGGCACAGGACGGCCATCAAGCCATCCGGCGTAGATCGGACAGTACCAAAATAAAATAAAATCATGTGACCCCAATTTAGTCTCAGTCAACAGACGTGTGACCACTCTCGTACCTTGTTGTTGATCTCTTAGTGTATTTCTTCAGATCAAAGAGATGTGTCGTTCTTAACATTATGCGTTATCTGCATCTTCAGCCACACCGTCTTCCGACTCACCGCAGCTGCTCCAACAAGGGAAGCATACACCAGAAGGGAGCTATAGTTCCCACTCAACAGTTCCCTGCATCGAATGCGCGTGCCCGACGTGGACAGCCACAACAACTGCAGGCCATCCACAAGTCAGCACATGATGCTCACTCCTATGGATGGCGGCCAGATAGGTTGTACCCTCATCTTACTTGTGTGCAACATTTATGGCTTTGTTATTCATCTAAGCATGGAAAATAGATTATCACATTTCACTGTATATTCATGTTGATCTCTTATGGGTCTTGTTCAGGAGTTAACGTTGTTCCATAGTTCAGCTAAGATACTTGTTCTTTAGGTAACACTGTTCTGTAGTTATCATCCATCAGCCAATGCTATCCCACAGGCTGGTGATTATAGTATTATACCACTTCTAGTATTACCTATGTTGTTCTTTAATACTTTTGTGTGCCATCTAGTTAATCTCGAGTACAAGCGATACGTATTCTGTAGCTTTCATCTGTGTTCTCCCTTTAGTTTTTGAGACCTGTTGCTGCTAGTTAACCCCAGTCCTACTATTTATTTCGTCTCCTATAGGCACTCATTACATAAATCTAACTACTAGTTGTCTTCCATGCATGTCAGATATAATTGCACACACTGATATATCCACAAGAACCTCACGGAGCAATGTAAAGGCCAATAAACTTGATGTCAATATACCCAATATGATGGAACATGTAAAGGCAGTTCTTCAGAAGACTTGCAGAAAGATGTTGAATCCTCTTCACCCACAAGGTCCTTGCTCTAACTTGGCCCGTGATATGGGTACAACATGCATATAATGTCCTGGAGTGTATCTACTCTGTTGCAATGCCATGTGCTTAGCATGCTGATCATGCATGTAAATATGTCATGCCTTCCTGTTTTTCAGTACCTATTCCATTCATGATAACATGTTTTCAAATTCAAGTACTGTCATTCTACTCTATCGCAATGCCATCTGCTTAATTTGGACATCATGCTTCTGAATATCTTATGCATTCTTATTCAACAGTACGTACTTCATCTGTCTACCATACCATGTTTTTTTACATTGAAGTGCTGTTCTAGTGCTCTCTTGCAATGCCATCTTAGTTTCCCAATCATACACGTGTATGCTGCCTTAGTTTTTTCTGTACGTATTCCGCTAGCATACAGTTTTACATTCAACTAGTGTTTTTTACTGTGTTGTCCTGTCGTATCCCTAGCTCTTACACCATACTCCATCCGTCCGGATTACATGTTGCCGAAATGGATAAAAAAGGATGTATCTAGAACTAAAATACGCCTAGACCCATCCATTTTTTTCCGGATGGAGGGAATACATGTCAATATGTCATGCCTTTCTATTCTTCAGTACCTATTCCATCTCTCTGTTGTAGCATGTTTTATAACTGAAGGACCATTCTTCTATACAAGGCATGCAAGGGGAAGACGACTATGTTAGAATCTGAAGGGTTACAACCCAGGTCTTTGCAAAAGATCCAAACGCCAGGACATAATAAACCAACTCCAGTTTTTATAGATACTGCTCCAGCACAGAGAAACCCAACTCCTACTGATAATAAGCAGATTCCAGTGGCCAAAGAACTAGTCCGCTCCAGTCCAGCAAAAATATGTCAACTCCATTCTAAGAAGCGTGTGCGTATCCTTGCATCGTGAAATTTTATAGCATGCTGATCATATTTTCTACATGTTTCTTACCCATCTCTCTTCTAGAAAATAAGCTTAACAGATAGAAGAATTTCTGCACTGGTATCGTCTGTGAGGAAAGATTCTTGCAGGAATTCTCTGTACTCCAATAAAGATGTAAGTACCTGTTGTATATCACTATATTTTTACATCAGCATGTATTTTGTTAATCGGCGTGAATCCAACCTTTATCTGATCTAAATTTAGTTGTAGCAAAATGTATGATTAAAGGCCAGAATGTTGATTTTTGTAAGGAAAACTGCCTGGTAGTTTTGCATCCTGAGCTGCATGAGTGTACTATCTCATATCAGTGGGTTTGATTACTTTGGTTCTGTAGTGGGTTTTCAGTGTTTTTTTACTGTGTTGTCCTGTCATATCCCTAGCTCTTACATCATACTCCCTCCGTCCGGATTACATGTCGCAGAAATGGATAAAACTGGATGTATCTAGAACTGAAATATGCCTAGACCCATCCATTTATTTTCGGATGGAGGGAATACATGTCAATATGTCATGCCTTTCTATTCTTCAGTACCTATTCCATATCTGCTGTAGCATGTTTTATAATTGAAGCACCATTCTTCTATATAAGGCATGCAAGGGGAAGATGGCTATGTTCGAATCTGAAGGGTTACAAACCAGGTCTTTGCAAAAGATCCAAACGCTAGGAGATAATAAACCAACTCCATTTTCCATAGATACTGCTCCAGCACAGAGAAACCCAACTCCGACTGATAATAAGCAGATTCCAGTGGCCAAAGAACTAGTCCGCTCCAGTCTAGTAAAAGAATGTCAACTCCATTCTAAGAAGCGTGTGCGTATCCTCGCATCATGAAATTTTATAGCATTCTAATCATATTTTCTACATGTTTCTTACCCATCTCTCTTTTAGAAAATAAGGTTAAATGATAGAAGATTTCCTTCATTGGGATTGTATTCGAGGAAAACATCTTGCGGGAATTCTCTGTGCTCCAATGCTGATGTAAGTACTTGTTGTATATCACTATATTTTTACATCAGCATGTATTTTGTTAATCGGCGTGAATCCAACCTTTGTCTGATCTAAAATTAGTTGTAGCAAAATGTTAAAGGCGCCAATGTTGATTTTTGTAAAGAAAACTGCTTGGTAGTTTTGCATACTGAGCTGCATGAGTGTACTATCTCATATCATGCACATTACTGAATTGTAGTGTTGCTCTGGTTGCCCATTCATTCATTGTGTCAATGTTGCTTTCGTATTACCTTACCTGGCTGATGATAGTTCTGCCATATTGTGTTAATTTGGTGTTGGCTAGTTGCCCAAACATTCGTTGTGCCAATGTTGCTTTCCTATTATTTGACTTGGCCAATGATAGCAATGCTAGTGTCTTAATTTTGTGCAGGCTGCTGAAGATAAGAAGACAAACTCTGAAAACAGCAAGGCAACCCCATTGTTTCTTTCCAATAAATCTAGGCCAGGTAATATGCCAATAACTCATGATTAATCTGTTTGGTTCCCCTCCTAATTTATGTTATGATGCAATGGTCGAGACACTCTCCATTATCAATAATACAAGCCTGCCAAAATCGCCATCTGAATCTGTTCAGTATCCTCTGTCTCGAATGCAACGGAAAAAATGTATGTTTGTGAACCAATTAATGGCTGAAGGAATGATGGAAATGGTGGAGGAATCAGAGGTGCAGAGTTGTGCGACACAACAACTGATCAATGTTTTCAGAGACAGTGTAGCAAAGCAGCAGGAACTTGCCCACATGGTTATGGGCGTCATCCGTGCTGAGGTTGCAGATTGTGACGTTGTAGATCGTTAGGTTCTGTTCATTTATTTGCACTGGCATCAATCTTTGATTGCCAAGTGGATGTAATTTCCTGTAATATATGCTGGATGTGCAACGTTTTTCCCTGTATGTCGTACCTTTGCTTGATCGGTTTTGGTCTTGTGCATAATTGCTCGTCGTAATGGGCTCAAATTATCTAATTTGGCCTAAAGACAGGTACGAACTTTAGTGGGCCCATTAAGTTAATGGCCGTTACCAGGCCGAAAGTTAATGGTCGGCCCTCTTAACTCCCAGGTCGTTAACAGGCTGACATCGAAGCGGGCAACAGGTGGGCCTAATTGATTTCACGGGCCGTTAACAGGCCATTACTAAGTTCGGGCTACAAATGGCCCAACTATACTATGGGCCTTTAGCAGGCCGAAAGAGACAGTGGGCTTGTACTGGACCATGAAGAGCATGGGCCGCTAAGAGGCCGAAAGTCAGGTCGTATTGTAAATGGCCCAACTGTGTTGTGGGCCTTTAGCAGGCCAAAAGAGAAACCGGGCTGGTATTGGACCATGAAGGGCATGGGCCGTTAAAAGGCCAAAACTCAGGTCCGACTATAAATGGCCCAACTCATTTATGGTCCGTTAACAGGCTGAAAGGCACACAGGGCCGGGAATTGGCCTAACAATTAAATGGGTCGCTAAAAGGCCAAAACTCAAGTTCGACTACAAATGGCCCAACAGATATATGGGCCGTCACCAGGCTGAAAGACACACCGGGCCGGAAATTGGCCCAACTCTTAAATGGGTCGCTAAAAGGCCGAAACTCGGGTCTGACTACAAATGGCCCAACTGATTTATGGGCCGTCAACAGGCTGAAAGACACACCGGGCCGTAAATTAGCCCAATATTTAAATGGGCCGCTAAAAGGCCGAAAGATGTACATTGTGAAAATTGGCCTATCCACTGAATGGGCCATTAACAGGCCGAAATCTCATCGGGACGATATTGAGCCCAAATATATAGCGGGCTGTTAACGGGCTCGAACTGACGATGGGCTACAATGGTGTCAAATCTTTAACGGGCCGAATTGACACATCTCGTATGGGACGTGGGCTTAAATGGACCTGACACAAGTAGGCCTTATATGGGCCGACCCGCTATTTTTTACTGGGCCGGCCTTTTTCACCGGAATGGGCCACTGTTGGGTCGTGCCACGTGTCGACCTATCATAGGCGCCTCCTGTCCAATGAGTGGATGACATCTGCCCCAACGGTGAGGCAACACGTGTTTCCTCCGGCCAATGATGATTTTACACGTGGAAAATCCCCATTGGTCCGGGCTGTTAACGGGTTATCGGATCCAAAACCGGACCCGATAGCTTAACGACGTTCCGTTACGGTGGATGCCACATGTCGGTCACCCTTGACGAAAGCACTTCTGTGACACGCGATTTATCGTCATGGAAGTGGACACTTCCGTGATGATAATTTTGGTAATGTCATGGAACACTTCTACGACAGCACAAGTATGACTATCTTGATTCTGTAATAAATTTGTCATCGATGTACATGCATGACAGAAAACGTGACCTACTGTGACAAACACGTATCATCACGGAAGTGTATTTTTTTGTAGTGTGAGTGCTTGCACGCATATACGAGTGCTTGCGTCTGTACCGTGTTAAAACAATACATGTCGTGATTATACGGTCACTGGCTCACCCGCACAACTCCGTATTTTGTTGATAACACAATCAATTGACTAGTCAAACGTTCCACGTGGCGCAACTAGTGTTGCACCATCGGGGTGCGTAACCGTGGGGCCCACCTATCAGCGCGTATATGAAAGAAAGAAATGGTAGTTTGAGTATGTACTGTGTTAATAAAAATACATTTTAGGGTGATCATACGGTCACTAGCTCACCATACAGCTCCGTAATTTGTTGATGACACGATCAATTGACCAGTCAAACGGTCCACATTCAGCGGCGCACATTACCATAGGGCCCACCCGTCAGTGTGTATATGAAGGACAAAAATGGTAATAAATTAATGCTCAGTGGGGATTCGAAGTCATGAGATCTCTGGTTGGTAGTCGCCGGCGGTGGGGGGTCGCGATGATTGGGCTGTGGCGTGGGGATCGCCGAAGAAAAA